>NW_027634912.1:0-102292 GCF_949748355.1 Melanostigma gelatinosum | reverse complement strand
ATTTTTTTTCCAAAGAAACTAAAAAAATATTTTTTTTTCCAAAGTAACTAAAAAAATATTTTTTTTTCCAAAGTAACTAAAAAATATTTTTTTTTCCAAAGTAACTAAAAAAATATTTTTTTTTCCAAAGTAACTAAAAAAATATTTTTTTTCCAAAGTAACTAAAAAAATATTTTTTTTTCCAAAGTAACTAAAAAAATATTTTTTCTTCCAAAGTAACTAAAAAAATATTTTTTTTTCCAAAGTAACTAAAAAAATATTTTTTTTTCCAAAGAAACTAAAAAAATATTTTTTTTCCCAAAGTAACTAAAAAAATTTTTTTTTTTCCAAAGAAACTAAAAAAATATTTTTTTTTCCAAAGAAACTAAAAAAATATTTTTTTTTCCAAAGTAACTAAAAAAATATTTTTTTTTCCAAAGTAACTAAAAAAATATTTTTTTTTCCAAAGTAACTAAAAAAATATTTTTTTTCCAAAGTAACTAAAAAAATATTTTTTTTCCAAAGTAACTAAAAAAATATTTTTTTTTCCAAAGTAACTAAAAAAAATTTTTTTTTTCCAAAGAAACTAAAAAAATATTTTTTTTTCCAAAGAAACTAAAAAAATATTTTTTTTTCCAAAGTAACTAAAAAAATATTTTTTTTTTCCAAAGTAACTAAAAAAATATTTTTTTTTCCAAAGTAACTAAAAAAATATTTTTTTTTCCAAAGTAACTAAAAAAATATTTTTTTTTCCAAAGTAACTAAAAAAATATTTTTTTTTCCAAAGTAACTAAAAAAATAATTTTTTTCCAAAGAAACTAAAAAAATATTTTTTTTTCCAAAGTAACTAAAAAAATATTTTTTTTTCCAAAGTAACTAAAAAAATATTTTTTTTCCAAAGTAACTAAAAAAAAATTTTTTTTTCCAAAGAAACTAAAAAAATATTTTTTTTTCCAAAGTAACTAAAAATTATTTTTTTTCCCAAAGTAACTAAAAAAATATTATTTTTTCCAAAGTAACTAAAAAAATATTTTTTTTCCAAAGTAACTAAAAAAATATTTTTTTTCCAAAGAAACTAAAAAAATATTTTTTTTTCCAAAGTAACTAAAAAAATATTTTTTTTTCCAAAGTAACTAAAAAAATATTTTTTTTTCCAAAGTAACTAAAAAAATATATTTTTTTCCAAAGTAACTAAAAAAATATTTTTTTTCCAAAGTAACTAAAAAAATATTTTTTTTTCCAAAGTAACTAAAAAAATATTTTTTCTTCCAAAATAACTAAAAAAATATTTTTTTTTCCAAAGTAACTAAAAAAATATTTTTTTTTCCAAAGAAACTAAAAAAATATTTTTTTTCACAAAGTAACTAAAAAAAATTTTTTTTTTCCAAAGAAACTAAAAAAATATTTTTTTTTCCAAAGAAACTAAAAAAATATTTTTTTTTCCAAAGTAACTAAAAAAATATTTTTTTTTCCAAAGTAACTAAAAAAATATTTTTTTTTCCAAAGTAACTAAAAAAATATTTTTGTTTCCAAAGTAACTAAAAAAATATTTTTTTTTCCAAAGTAACTAAAAAAATATTTTTTTTTTCCAAAGTAACTAAAAAATATTTTTTTTTCCAAAGTAACTAAAAAAATATTTTTTTTTCCAAAGTAACTAAAAAAATATTTTTTTTTCCAAAGTAACTAAAAAAATAATTTTTTTTCCAAAGTAACTAAAAAATATTTTTTTTTCCAAAGTAACTAAAAAAATATTTTTTTTTCCAAAGTAACTAAAAAAATATTTTTTTTTCCAAAGTAACTAAAAAAATAATTTTTTTTCCAAAGTAACTAAAAAAATATTTTTTTTCCAAAGTAACTAAAAAAATATTTTTTTTTCCAAAGTAACTAAAAAAATATTTTTTTTTCCAAAGTAACTAAAAAAATATTTTTTTTTCCAAAGTAACTAAAAAAATATTTTTTTTTCCAAAGTAACTAAAAAAATATTTTTTTTTCCAAAGTAACTAAAAAAATATTTTTTTTTCCAAAGTAACTAAAAAAATATTTTTTTTTCCAAAGTAACTAAAAAATTTTTTTTTTTTCCAAAGAAACTAATAAAAAATTTTTTTTTCCAAAGTAACTAAAAAAAATTTTTTTTTTCCAAAGTAACTAAAAAAATTTTTTTTTTCCAAAGAAACTAAAAAAAAATTTTTTTTCCAAAGTAACTAAAAAAAATTTTTTTTTTCCAAAGTAACTAAAAAATTATTTTTTTTCCCAAAGTAACTAAAAAAATATTATTTTTTCCAAAGTAACTAAAAAAATATTTTTTTTTCCAAAGTAACTAAAAAAATATTTTTTTTCCAAAGAAACTAAAAAAATATTTTTTTTTCCAAAGTAACTAAAAAAATATTTTTTTTTCCAAAGTAACTAAAAAAATATTTTTTTTTCCAAAGTAACTAAAAAAATATTTTTTTTTCCAAAGTAACTAAAAAAATATTTTTTTTCCAAAGTAACTAAAAAAATATTTTTTTTCCAAAGTAACTAAAAAAATATTTTTTCTTCCAAAGTAACTAAAAAAATATTTTTTTTTCCAAAGTAACTAAAAAAATATTTTTTTTTCCAAAGAAACTAAAAAAATATTTTTTTTCCCAAAGTAACTAAAAAATTTTTTTTTTTTTCCAAAGAAACTAAAAAAATATTTTTTTTTCCAAAGAAACTAAAAAAATATATTTTTTTCCAAAGTAACTAAAAAAATATTTTTTTTTCCAAAGTAACTAAAAAAATAATTTTTTTTCCAAAGTAACTAAAAAAATATTTTTTTTTCCAAAGTAACTAAAAAATATTTTTTTTTCCAAAGTAACTAAAAAAAATTTTTTTTTTCCAAAGTAATTAAAAAAATATTTTTTTTTCCAAAGTAACTAAAAAAATATTTTTTTTCCAAAGTAATTAAAAAAATATTTTTTTTTCCAAAGTAACTAAAAAAATATATTTTTTTCCAAAGTAACTAAAAAAATAATTTTTTTTCCAAAGTAACTAAAAAAATATTTTTTTTTCCAAAGTAACTAAAAAAATATTTTTTTTTCCAAAGTAACTAAAAAAATATTTTTTTTTCCAAAGTAACTAAAAAAATATTTTTTTTTCCAAAGTAACTAAAAAAATATTTTTTTTTCCAAAGTAACTAAAAAAATATTTTTTTTTCCAAAGTAACTAAAAAAATATTTTTTTTTCCAAAGTAACTAAAAAAATATTTTTTTTTCCAAAGTAACTAAAAAAATAATTTTTTTTCCAAAGTAACTAAAAAAATATTTTTTTTTCCAAAGTAACTAAAAAAATAATTTTTTTTCCAAAGTAACTAAAAAAATATTTTTTTTTCCAAAGTAACTAAAAAAATATTTTTTTTTCCAAAGTAACTAAAAAAATATTTTTTTTTCCAAAGTAACTAAAAAAATATTTTTTTTTCCAAAGTAACTAAAAAAATATTTTTTTTTCCAAAGTAACTAAAAAAATATTTTTTTTTTCCAAAGTAACTAAAAATTTTTTTTTTTTCCAAAGAAACTAAATTTTTTTTTTTTTTTTCCAAAGTAACTAAAAAAAAATTTTTTTTTCCAAAGTAACTAAAAAATATTTTTTTTTCCAAAGAAACTAAAAAAAATTTTTTTTTCCAAAGTAACTAAAAAAAATTTTTTTTTTCCAAAGTAACTAAAAATTTTTTTTTTTCCCAAAGTAACTAAAAAAATATTATTTTTTCCAAAGTAACTAAAAAAATATTTTTTTTTCCAAAGTAACTAAAAAAATATTTTTTTTCCAAAGAAACTAAAAAAATATTTTTTTTTCCAAAGTAACTAAAAAAATATTTTTTTTTCCAAAGTAACTAAAAAAATATTTTTTTTTCCAAAGTAACTAAAAAAATATTTTTTTTTCCAAAGTAACTAAAAAAATATTTTTTTTCCAAAGTAACTAAAAAAATATTTTTTTTTCCAAAGTAACTAAAAAAATATTTTTTCTTCCAAAGTAACTAAAAAAATATTTTTTTTTCCAAAGTAACTAAAAAAATATTTTTTTTTCCAAAGAAACTAAAAAAATATTTTTTTTCCCAAAGTAACTAAAAAATTTTTTTTTTTTTCCAAAGAAACTAAAAAAATATTTTTTTTTCCAAAGAAACTAAAAAAATATTTTTTTTTCCAAAGTAACTAAAAAAATATTTTTTTTTTCCAAAGTAACTAAAAAAATATTTTTTTTTCCAAAGTAACTAAAAAAATATTTTTTTTTCCAAAGTAACTAAAAAAATATTTTTTTTTCCAAAGTAACTAAAAAAATATTTTTTTTTCCAAAGTAACTAAAAAAATTTTTTTTTTTCCAAAGAAACTAAAAAAATATTTTTTTTTCCAAAGAAACTAAAAAAATATTTTTTTTTCCAAAGTAACTAAAAAAATATTTTTTTTTTCCAAAGTAACTAAAAAAATATTTTTTTTTCCAAAGTAACTAAAAAAATATTTTTTTTTCCAAAGTAACTAAAAAAATATTTTTTTTTCCAAAGTAACTAAAAAAATATTTTTTTTTCCAAAGTAACTAAAAAAATAATTTTTTTTCCAAAGAAACTAAAAAAATATTTTTTTTTCCAAAGTAACTAAAAAAATATTTTTTTTTCCAAAGTAACTAAAAAAATATTTTTTTTCCAAAGTAACTAAAAAAAAATTTTTTTTTCCAAAGAAACTAAAAAAATATTTTTTTTTCCAAAGTAACTAAAAAATTATTTTTTTTCCCAAAGTAACTAAAAAAATATTATTTTTTCCAAAGTAACTAAAAAAATATTTTTTTTCCAAAGTAACTAAAAAAATATTTTTTTTCCAAAGAAACTAAAAAAATATTTTTTTTTCCAAAGTAACTAAAAAAATATTTTTTTTTCCAAAGTAACTAAAAAAATATTTTTTTTTCCAAAGTAACTAAAAAAATATATTTTTTTCCAAAGTAACTAAAAAAATATTTTTTTTCCAAAGTAACTAAAAAAATATTTTTTTTTCCAAAGTAACTAAAAAAATATTTTTTCTTCCAAAATAACTAAAAAAATATTTTTTTTTCCAAAGTAACTAAAAAAATATTTTTTTTTCCAAAGAAACTAAAAAAATATTTTTTTTCACAAAGTAACTAAAAAAAATTTTTTTTTTCCAAAGAAACTAAAAAAATATTTTTTTTTCCAAAGAAACTAAAAAAATATTTTTTTTTCCAAAGTAACTAAAAAAATATTTTTTTTTTCCAAAGTAACTAAAAAAATATTTTTTTTTCCAAAGTAACTAAAAAAATATTTTTTTTTCCAAAGTAACTAAAAAAATATTTTTTTTTCCAAAGTAACTAAAAAAATAATTTTTTTTCCAAAGTAACTAAAAAAATATTTTTTTTTCCAAAGTAACTAAAAAAATATTTTTTTTTCCAAAGTAACTAAAAAAATATTTTTTTTTCCAAAGTAACTAAAAAAATAATTTTTTTTCCAAAGTAACTAAAAAAATATTTTTTTTTCCAAAGTAACTAAAAAAATATTTTTTTTTCCAAAGTAACTAAAAAAATATTTTTTTTTCCAAAGTAACTAAAAAAATATTTTTTTTTCCAAAGTAACTAAAAAAATATTTTTTTTTCCAAAGTAACTAAAAAAATATTTTTTTTTCCAAAGTAACTAAAAAAATATTTTTTTTTCCAAAGTAACTAAAAAAATATTTTTTTTTCCAAAGTAACTAAAAAAATTTTTTTTTTTCCAAAGAAACTAAAAAATTTTTTTTTTTTCCAAAGTAACTAAAAAAAATTTTTTTTTTCCAAAGTAACTAAAAAATATTTTTTTTTCCAAAGAAACTAAAAAAAAAATTTTTTTCCAAAGTAACTAAAAAAAATTTTTTTTTTCCAAAGTAACTAAAAAATTATTTTTTTTCCCAAAGTAACTAAAAAAATATTATTTTTTCCAAAGTAACTAAAAAAATATTTTTTTTTCCAAAGTAACTAAAAAAATATTTTTTTTCCAAAGAAACTAAAAAAATATTTTTTTTTCCAAAGTAACTAAAAAAATATTTTTTTTTTCCAAAGTAACTAAAAATTTTTTTTTTTTTCCAAAGAAACTAAATTTTTTTTTTTTTTTTCCAAAGTAACTAAAAAAAAATTTTTTTTTCCAAAGTAACTAAAAAATATTTTTTTTTCCAAAGAAACTAAAAAAAATTTTTTTTTCCAAAGTAACTAAAAAAAATTTTTTTTTTCCAAAGTAACTAAAAATTTTTTTTTTTTCCCAAAGTAACTAAAAAAATATTATTTTTTCCAAAGTAACTAAAAAAATATTTTTTTTTCCAAAGTAACTAAAAAAATATTTTTTTTCCAAAGAAACTAAAAAAATATTTTTTTTTCCAAAGTAACTAAAAAAATATTTTTTTTTCCAAAGTAACTAAAAAAATATTTTTTTTTCCAAAGTAACTAAAAAAATATTTTTTTTTCCAAAGTAACTAAAAAAATATTTTTTTTCCAAAGTAACTAAAAAAATATTTTTTTTTCCAAAGTAACTAAAAAAATATTTTTTCTTCCAAAGTAACTAAAAAAATATTTTTTTTTCCAAAGTAACTAAAAAAATATTTTTTTTTCCAAAGAAACTAAAAAAATATTTTTTTTCCCAAAGTAACTAAAAAATTTTTTTTTTTTTCCAAAGAAACTAAAAAAATATTTTTTTTTCCAAAGAAACTAAAAAAATATTTTTTTTTCCAAAGTAACTAAAAAAATATTTTTTTTTTCCAAAGTAACTAAAAAAATATTTTTTTTTCCAAAGTAACTAAAAAAATATTTTTTTTTCCAAAGTAACTAAAAAAATATTTTTTTTTCCAAAGTAACTAAAAAAAAATTTTTTTTTCCAAAGTAACTAAAAAAATTTTTTTTTTTTCCAAAGAAACTAAAAAAATATTTTTTTTTCCAAAGAAACTAAAAAAATATTTTTTTTTCCAAAGTAACTAAAAAAATATTTTTTTTTTCCAAAGTAACTAAAAAAATATTTTTTTTTCCAAAGTAACTAAAAAAATATTTTTTTTTCCAAAGTAACTAAAAAAATATTTTTTTTTCCAAAGTAACTAAAAAAATATTTTTTTTTCCAAAGTAACTAAAAAAATAATTTTTTTTCCAAAGAAACTAAAAAAATATTTTTTTTTCCAAAGTAACTAAAAAAATATTTTTTTTTCCAAAGTAACTAAAAAAATATTTTTTTTCCAAAGTAACTAAAAAAAAATTTTTTTTTCCAAAGAAACTAAAAAAATATTTTTTTTTCCAAAGTAACTAAAAAATTATTTTTTTTCCCAAAGTAACTAAAAAAATATTATTTTTTCCAAAGTAACTAAAAAAATATTTTTTTTCCAAAGTAACTAAAAAAATATTTTTTTTCCAAAGAAACTAAAAAAATATTTTTTTTTCCAAAGTAACTAAAAAAATATTTTTTTTTCCAAAGTAACTAAAAAAATATTTTTTTTTCCAAAGTAACTAAAAAAATATATTTTTTTCCAAAGTAACTAAAAAAATATTTTTTTTCCAAAGTAACTAAAAAAATATTTTTTTTTCCAAAGTAACTAAAAAAATATTTTTTCTTCCAAAATAACTAAAAAAATATTTTTTTTTCCAAAGTAACTAAAAAAATATTTTTTTTTCCAAAGAAACTAAAAAAATATTTTTTTTCACAAAGTAACTAAAAAAAATTTTTTTTTTCCAAAGAAACTAAAAAAAATTTTTTTTTCCAAAGAAACTAAAAAAATATTTTTTTTTCCAAAGTAACTAAAAAAATATTTTTTTTTTCCAAAGTAACTAAAAAAATATTTTTTTTTCCAAAGTAACTAAAAAAATATTTTTTTTTCCAAAGTAACTAAAAAAATATTTTTTTTTCCAAAGTAACTAAAAAAATAATTTTTTTTCCAAAGTAACTAAAAAAATATTTTTTTTTCCAAAGTAACTAAAAAAATATTTTTTTTTCCAAAGTAACTAAAAAAATATTTTTTTTTCCAAAGTAACTAAAAAAATATTTTTTTTTCCAAAGTAACTAAAAAAATAATTTTTTTTCCAAAGTAACTAAAAAAATATTTTTTTTTCCAAAGTAACTAAAAAAATATTTTTTTTTCCAAAGTAACTAAAAAAATATTTTTTTTTCCAAAGTAACTAAAAAAATATTTTTTTTTCCAAAGTAACTAAAAAAATATTTTTTTTTCCAAAGTAACTAAAAAAATATTTTTTTTTCCAAAGTAACTAAAAAAATATTTTTTTTTCCAAAGTAACTAAAAAAATTTTTTTTTTTCCAAAGAAACTAAAAAATTTTTTTTTTTTCCAAAGTAACTAAAAAAAATTTTTTTTTTCCAAAGTAACTAAAAAATATTTTTTTTTCCAAAGAAACTAAAAAAAAATTTTTTTTCCAAAGTAACTAAAAAAAATTTTTTTTTTCCAAAGTAACTAAAAAATTATTTTTTTTCCCAAAGTAACTAAAAAAATATTATTTTTTCCAAAGTAACTAAAAAAATATTTTTTTTTCCAAAGTAACTAAAAAAATATTTTTTTTCCAAAGAAACTAAAAAAATATTTTTTTTTCCAAAGTAACTAAAAAAATATTTTTTTTTCCAAAGTAACTAAAAAAATATTTTTTTTTCCAAAGTAACTAAAAAAATATTTTTTTTTCCAAAGTAACTAAAAAAATATTTTTTTTCCAAAGTAACTAAAAAAATATTTTTTTTCCAAAGTAACTAAAAAAATATTTTTTCTTCCAAAGTAACTAAAAAAATATTTTTTTTTCCAAAGTAACTAAAAAAATATTTTTTTTTCCAAAGAAACTAAAAAAATATTTTTTTTCCCAAAGTAACTAAAAAAATTTTTTTTTTTTCCAAAGAAACTAAAAAAATATTTTTTTTTCCAAAGAAACTAAAAAAATATTTTTTTTTCCAAAGTAACTAAAAAAATATTTTTTTTTCCAAAGTAACTAAAAAAATAATTTTTTTTCCAAAGTAACTAAAAAAATATTTTTTTTTCCAAAGTAACTAAAAAAATATTTTTTTTTCCAAAGTAACTAAAAAAATTTTTTTTTTTCCAAAGTAATTAAAAAAATATTTTTTTTTCCAAAGTAACTAAAAAAATATTTTTTTTCCAAAGTAATTAAAAAAATATTTTTTTTTCCAAAGTAACTAAAAAAATATTTTTTTTTCCAAAGTAACTAAAAAAATAATTTTTTTTCCAAAGTAACTAAAAAAATAATTTTTTTTCCAAAGTAACTAAAAAAATATTTTTTTTTCCAAAGTAACTAAAAAAATATTTTTTTTTCCAAAGTAACTAAAAAAATATTTTTTTTTCCAAAGTAACTAAAAAAATATTTTTTTTTCCAAAGTAACTAAAAAAATATTTTTTTTTCCAAAGTAACTAAAAAAATATTTTTTTTTCCAAAGTAACTAAAAAAATATTTTTTTTTCCAAAGTAACTAAAAAAATAATTTTTTTTCCAAAGTAACTAAAAAAATATTTTTTTTTCCAAAGTAACTAAAAAAATATTTTTTTTTCCAAAGTAACTAAAAAAATATTTTTTTTTCCAAAGTAACTAAAAAAATATTTTTTTTTCCAAAGTAACTAAAAAAATATTTTTTTTTCCAAAGTAACTAAAAAAATATTTTTTTTTTCCAAAGTAACTAAAAAAATTTTTTTTTTTCCAAAGAAACTAAATTTTTTTTTTTTTTTTCCAAAGTAACTAAAAAAAAATTTTTTTTTCCAAAGTAACTAAAAAATATTTTTTTTTCCAAAGAAACTAAAAAAAAATTTTTTTTCCAAAGTAACTAAAAAAAATTTTTTTTTTCCAAAGTAACTAAAAAAATTTTTTTTTTCCCAAAGTAACTAAAAAAATATTATTTTTTCCAAAGTAACTAAAAAAATATTTTTTTTTCCAAAGTAACTAAAAAAATATTTTTTTTCCAAAGAAACTAAAAAAATATTTTTTTTTCCAAAGTAACTAAAAAAATATTTTTTTTTCCAAAGTAACTAAAAAAATATTTTTTTTTCCAAAGTAACTAAAAAAATATTTTTTTTTCCAAAGTAACTAAAAAAATATTTTTTTTCCAAAGTAACTAAAAAAATATTTTTTTTTCCAAAGTAACTAAAAAAATATTTTTTCTTCCAAAGTAACTAAAAAAATATTTTTTTTTCCAAAGTAACTAAAAAAATATTTTTTTTTCCAAAGAAACTAAAAAAATATTTTTTTTCCCAAAGTAACTAAAAAAATTTTTTTTTTTTCCAAAGAAACTAAAAAAATATTTTTTTTTCCAAAGAAACTAAAAAAATATTTTTTTTTCCAAAGTAACTAAAAAAATATTTTTTTTTTCCAAAGTAACTAAAAAAATATTTTTTTTTCCAAAGTAACTAAAAAAATATTTTTTTTTCCAAAGTAACTAAAAAAATATTTTTTTTTCCAAAGTAACTAAAAAAATATTTTTTTTTCCAAAGTAACTAAAAAATTTTTTTTTTTTTCCAAAGAAACTAAAAAAATATTTTTTTTTCCAAAGAAACTAAAAAAATATTTTTTTTTCCCAAAGTAACTAAAAAATTTTTTTTTTTCCCAAAGTAACTAAAAAAATATTATTTTTTTCCAAAGTAACTAAAAAAATATTTTTTTTTCCAAAGTAACTAAAAAAATATTTTTTTTTCCAAAGTAACTAAAAAAATATTTTTTTTTCCAAAGTAACTAAAAAAATATTTTTTTTTCCAAAGTAACTAAAAAAATAATTTTTTTTCCAAAGTAACTAAAAAAATATTTTTTTTTCCAAAGTAACTAAAAAAATATTTTTTTTCCAAAGTAACTAAAAAAAATATATTTTTTTCCAAAGTAACTAAAAAAATATTTTTTTTTCCAAAGAAACTAAAAAAATATTTTTTTTTCCAAAGTAACTAAAAAAAATTTTTTTTTCCAAAGTAACTAAAAAAAATTTTTTTTTTCCAAAGTAACTAAAAAAATATTTTTTTTTCCAAAGAAACTAAAAAAATATTTTTTTTTCCAAAGTAACTAAAAAAAATTTTTTTTTTCCAAAGAAACTAAAAAAATATTTTTTTTTCCAAAGTAACTAAAAAAATATTTTTTTTCCCAAAGTAACTAAAAAAAAAATTTTTTTTCCAAAGAAACTAAAAAAATATTTTTTTTTCCAAAGTAACTAAAAAAATATTTTTTTTCCCAAAGTAACTAAAAAAATTTTTTTTTAACAAAGTAACTAAAAAATTTTTTTTTTTCCAAAGAAACTAAAAAAATATTTTTTTTTTCCAAAGTAACTAAAAAAAAATTTTTTTTTCCAAAGTAACTAAAAAATATTTTTTTTCCAAAGAAACTAAAAAAAATTTTTTTTTCCAAAGTAACTAAAAAAAATTTTTTTTTTCCAAAGTAACTAAAAAATTTTTTTTTTTCCCAAAGTAACTAAAAAAATATTATTTTTTTCCAAAGTAACTAAAAAAATATTTTTTTTTCCAAAGTAACTAAAAAAATATTTTTTTTTCCAAAGTAACTAAAAAAATATTTTTTTTTCCAAAGTAACTAAAAAAATATTTTTTTTTCCAAAGTAACTAAAAAAATAATTTTTTTTCCAAAGTAACTAAAAAAATATTTTTTTTTCCAAAGTAACTAAAAAAATATTTTTTTTCCAAAGTAACTAAAAAAAAAAAATTTTTTCCAAAGAAACTAAAAAAATATTTTTTTTTCCAAAGTAACTAAAAAAATATTTTTTTCCCAAAGTAACTAAAAAAAAATTTTTTTTTCCAAAGTAACTAAAAAAAATTTTTTTTTTCCAAAGTAACTAAAAAAATATTTTTTTTTCCAAAGAAACTAAAAAAATATTTTTTTTTCCAAAGTAACTAAAAAAATATTTTTTTTCCAAAGTAACTAAAAAAATATTTTTTTTTCCAAAGTAACTAAAAAATTATTTTTTTTTCCAAAGAAACTAAAAAAATATTTTTTTTTTCCAAAGTAACTAAAAAAAATTTTTTTTTTCCAAAGTAACTAAAAAATATTTTTTTTTCCAAAGAAACTAAAAAAAAAAAATTTTTCCAAAGTAACTAAAAAAATTTTTTTTTTTCCAAAGTAACTAAAAAATTATTTTTTTTCCCAAAGTAACTAAAAAAATATTATTTTTTCCAAAGTAACTAAAAAAATATTTTTTTTTCCAAAGTAACTAAAAAAATATTTTTTTTCCAAAGAAACTAAAAAAATATTTTTTTTTCCAAAGTAACTAAAAAATTTTTTTTTTTTCCAAAGAAACTAAAAAAATATTTATTTTTTTCCAAAGTAACTAAAAAAAATTTTTTTTTTCCAAAGTAACTAAAAAATATTTTTTTTTCCAAAGAAACTAAAAAATTTTTTTTTTTCCAAAGTAACTAAAAAAAATTTTTTTTTTCCAAAGTAACTAAAAAATTATTTTTTTTCCCAAAGTAACTAAAAAAATATTATTTTTTGCCAAAGTAACTAAAAAAATATTTTTTTTTCCAAAGTAACTAAAAAAATATTTTTTTTCCAAAGAAACTAAAAAAATATTTTTTTTCCAAAGAAACTAAAAAATTATTTTTTTTCCCAAAGTAACTAAAAAAATATTTTTTTTTCCAAAGTAACTAAAAAAATATTTTTTTTCCAAAGTAACTAAAAAAATATTTTTTTTTCCAAAGTAACTAAAAAAATATTTTTTCTTCCAAAGTAACTAAAAAAATATTTTTTTTTCCAAAGTAACTAAAAAAATATTTTTTTTTCCAAAGTAACTAAAAAAATATTTTTTTTTCCAAAGTAACTAAAAAAATATTTTTTTTTCCAAAGTAACTAAAAAAATATTTTTTTTTCCAAAGTAACTAAAAAAATATTTTTTTTTCCAAAGTAACTAAAAATTTTTTTTTTTTTCCAAAGAAACTAAATTTTTTTTTTTTTTCCAAAGTAACTAAAAAAAAAATTTTTTTTCCAAAGTAACTAAAAAATATTTTTTTTTCCAAAGAAACTAAAAAAATTTTTTTTTTCCAAAGTAACTAAAAAAAATTTTTTTTTTCCAAAGTAACTAAAAAATTATTTTTTTTCCCAAAGTAACTAAAAAAATATTATTTTTTCCAAAGTAACTAAAAAAATATTTTTTTTTCCAAAGTAACTAAAAAAATATTTTTTTTCCAAAGAAACTAAAAAAATATTTTTTTTTCCAAAGTAACTAAAAAAATATTTTTTTTTCCAAAGTAACTAAAAAAATATTTTTTTTTCCAAAGTAACTAAAAAAATATTTTTTTTTCCAAAGTAACTAAAAAAATATTTTTTTTCCAAAGTAACTAAAAAAATATTTTTTTTTCCAAAGTAACTAAAAAAATATTTTTTCTTCCAAAGTAACTAAAAAAATATTTTTTTTTCCAAAGTAACTAAAAAAATATTTTTTTTTCCAAAGAAACTAAAAAAATATTTTTTTTCCCAAAGTAACTAAAAAAAATTTTTTTTTTCCAAAGAAACTAAAAAAATATTTTTTTTTCCAAAGAAACTAAAAAAATATTTTTTTTTCCAAAGTAACTAAAAAAATATTTTTTTTTTCCAAAGTAACTAAAAAAATATTTTTTTTTCCAAAGTAACTAAAAAAATATTTTTTTTTCCAAAGTAACTAAAAAAATATTTTTTTTTCCAAAGTAACTAAAAAAATATTTTTTTTTCCAAAGTAACTAAAAAAATATTTTTTTTTCCAAAGTAACTAAAAAAATATTTTTTTTTCCAAAGTAACTAAAAAAATATTTTTTTTTCCAAAGTAACTAAAAAAATATTTTTTTTTCCAAAGTAACTAAAAAAATAATTTTTTTTCCAAAGTAACTAAAAAAATATTTTTTTTCCCAAAGTAACTAAAAAAATATTTTTTTTCCAAAGTAACTAAAAAAAAAAATTTTTTTCCAAAGAAACTAAAAAAATATTTTTTTTTCCAAAGTAACTAAAAAAATATTTTTTTTCCCAAAGTAACTAAAAAAAAATTTTTTTTTCCAAAGTAACTAAAAAAATATTATTTTTTCCAAAGTAACTAAAAAAATATATTTTTTTCCAAAGTAACTAAAAAAATATTTTTTTTTCCAAAGAAACTAAAAAAATATTTTTTTTTCCAAAGTAACTAAAAAAATTTTTTTTTTCCAAAGTAACTAAAAAAAATTTTTTTTTTCCAAAGTAACTAAAAAAATATTTTTTTTTCCAAAGAAACTAAAAAAATATTTTTTTTTCCAAAGTAACTAAAAAAAAATTTTTTTTTCCAAAGAAACTAAAAAAAATTTTTTTTTTCCAAAGTAACTAAAAAAATATTTTTTTTCCCAAAGTAACTAAAAAAAAATTTTTTTTTCCAAAGAAACTAAAAAAATTTTTTTTTTTCCAAAGTAACTAAAAAAATATTTTTTTTCCCAAAGTAACTAAAAAAATTTTTTTTTTAACAAAGTAACTAAAAAATTTTTTTTTTTCCAAAGTAACTAAAAAAATATTTTTTTTTCCAAAGTAACTAAAAAAATATTTTTTTTTCCAAAGTAACTAAAAAAATATTTTTTTTTCCAAAGTAACTAAAAAATTTTTTTTTTTTCCAAAGAAACTAAAAAAATATATTTTTTTTCCAAAGTAACTAAAAAAAATTTTTTTTTTCCAAAGTAACTAAAAAATATTTTTTTTTCCAAAGAAACTAAAAAAATTTTTTTTTTCCAAAGTAACTAAAAAAATTTTTTTTTTTCCAAAGTAACTAAAAAATTATTTTTTTTCCCAAAGTAACTAAAAAAATATTATTTTTTCCAAAGTAACTAAAAAAATATTTTTTTTTCCAAAGTAACTAAAAAAATATTTTTTTTTCCAAAGTAACTAAAAAAATATTTTTTTTTCCAAAGTAACTAAAAAAATATTTTTTTTTCCAAAGTAACTAAAAAAATAATTTTTTTTCCAAAGTAACTAAAAAAATATTTTTTTTTCCAAAGTAACTAAAAAAATATTTTTTTTCCAAAGTAACTAAAAAAAAAATTTTTTTTCCAAAGAAACTAAAAAAATATTTTTTTTTCCAAAGTAACTAAAAAAATATTTTTTTTCCCAAAGTAACTAAAAAAATATTTTTTTTTCCAAAGTAACTAAAAAAATATTTTTTTTTCCAAAGTAACTAAAAAAATATTTTTTTTTCCAAAGTAACTAAAAAAATATTTTTTTTTCCAAAGTAACTAAAAAAATATTTTTTTTTCCAAAGTAACTAAAAAAATATTTTTTTTTCCAAAGTAACTAAAAAAATATTTTTTTTTCCAAAGTAACTAAAAAAATATTTTTTTTTCCAAAGTAACTAAAAAAATAATTTTTTTTCCAAAGTAACTAAAAAAATATTTTTTTTCCCAAAGTAACTAAAAAAATATTTTTTTTCCAAAGTAACTAAAAAAAAAAAATTTTTTCCAAAGAAACTAAAAAAATATTTTTTTTTCCAAAGTAACTAAAAAAATATTTTTTTTCCCAAAGTAACTAAAAAAAAATTTTTTTTTCCAAAGTAACTAAAAAAATATTATTTTTTCCAAAGTAACTAAAAAAATATATTTTTTTCCAAAGTAACTAAAAAAATATTTTTTTTTCCAAAGAAACTAAAAAAATATTTTTTTTTCCAAAGTAACTAAAAAAATTTTTTTTTTCCAAAGTAACTAAAAAAAATTTTTTTTTTCCAAAGTAACTAAAACAATTTTTTTTTTTCCAAAGAAACTAAAAAAATATTTTTTTTTCCAAAGTAACTAAAAAAAAATTTTTTTTTCCAAAGAAACTAAAAAAAAATTTTTTTTTCCAAAGTAACTAAAAAAATATTTTTTTTCCCAAAGTAACTAAAAAAAAAATTTTTTTTCCAAAGAAACTAAAAAAATTTTTTTTTTTTCCAAAGTAACTAAAAAAATATTTTTTTTCCCAAAGTAACTAAAAAAATTTTTTTTTTAACAAAGTAACTAAAAAATTTTTTTTTTTCCAAAGTAACTAAAAAAATATTTTTTTTTCCAAAGTAACTAAAAAAATATTTTTTTTTCCAAAGTAACTAAAAAAATATTTTTTTTTCCAAAGTAACTAAAAAATTTTTTTTTTTTCCAAAGAAACTAAAAAAATATTTTTTTTTTCCAAAGTAACTAAAAAAAATTTTTTTTTTCCAAAGTAACTAAAAAATATTTTTTTTTCCAAAGAAACTAAAAAATTTTTTTTTTTCCAAAGTAACTAAAAAAAATTTTTTTTTTCCAAAGTAACTAAAAAATTATTTTTTTTCCCAAAGTAACTAAAAAAATATTATTTTTTCCAAAGTAACTAAAAAAATATTTTTTTTTCCAAAGTAACTAAAAAAATATTTTTTTTTCCAAAGTAACTAAAAAAATATTTTTTTTTCCAAAGTAACTAAAAAAATATTTTTTTTTCCAAAGTAACTAAAAAAATAATTTTTTTTCCAAAGTAACTAAAAAAATATTTTTTTTTCCAAAGTAACTAAAAAAATATTTTTTTTCCAAAGTAACTAAAAAAAAAATTTTTTTTCCAAAGAAACTAAAAAAATATTTTTTTTTCCAAAGTAACTAAAAAAATATTTTTTTTCCCAAAGTAACTAAAAAAAAATTTTTTTTTCCAAAGTAACTAAAAAAATATTATTTTTTCCAAAGTAACTAAAAAAATATATTTTTTTCCAAAGTAACTAAAAAAATATTTTTTTTTCCAAAGAAACTAAAAAAATATTTTTTTTTCCAAAGTAACTAAAAAAAATTTTTTTTTCCAAAGTAACTAAAAAAAAATTTTTTTTTCCAAAGTAACTAAAAAAATATTTTTTTTTCCAAAGAAACTAAAAAAATATTTTTTTTTCCAAAGTAACTAAAAAAAATTTTTTTTTTCCAAAGAAACTAAAAAAAAAAATTTTTTTCCAAAGTAACTAAAAAAATATTTTTTTTCCCAAAGTAACTAAAAAAAAATTTTTTTTTCCAAAGAAACTAAAAAAATATTTTTTTTTCCAAAGTAACTAAAAAAATATTTTTTTTCCCAAAGTAACTAAAAAAAATTTTTTTTTAACAAAGTAACTAAAAAATATTTTTTTTTCCAAAGTAACTAAAAAAATATTTTTTTTTCCAAAGTAACTAAAAAAATATTTTTTTTTCCAAAGTAACTAAAAAAATATTTTTTTTTCCAAAGTAACTAAAAAATTTATTTTTTTTCCAAAGAAACTAAAAAAATATTTTTTTTTTCCAAAGTAACTAAAAAAAATTTTTTTTTTCCAAAGTAACTAAAAAATATTTTTTTTTCCAAAGAAACTAAAAAAAAAATTTTTTTCCAAAGTAACTAAAAAAAATTTTTTTTTTCCAAAGTAACTAAAAAATTATTTTTTTTCCCAAAGTAACTAAAAAAATATTATTTTTTCCAAAGTAACTAAAAAAATATTTTTTTTTCCAAAGTAACTAAAAAAATATTTTTTTTCCAAAGAAACTAAAAAAATATTTTTTTTTCCAAAGTAACTAAAAAAATATTTTTTTTTCCAAAGTAACTAAAAAAATATTTTTTTTTCCAAAGTAACTAAAAAAATATTTTTTTTTCCAAAGTAACTAAAAAAATATTTTTTTTCCAAAGTAACTAAAAAAATATTTTTTTTTCCAAAGTAACTAAAAAAATATTTTTTCTTCCAAAGTAACTAAAAAAATATTTTTTTTTCCAAAGTAACTAAAAAAATATTTTTTTTTCCAAAGAAACTAAAAAAATATTTTTTTTCCCAAAGTAACTAAAATTTTTTTTTTTTTTTCCAAAGAAACTAAAAAAATATTTTTTTTTCCAAAGAAACTAAAAAAATATTTTTTTTTCCAAAGTAACTAAAAAAATATTTTTTTTTCCAAAGTAACTAAAAAAATATTTTTTTTTCCAAAGTAACTAAAAAAATATTTTTGTTTCCAAAGTAACTAAAAAAATATTTTTTTTTCCAAAGTAACTAAAAAAATATATTTTTTTTCCAAAGTAACTAAAAAAAATATTTTTTTTTCCAAAGTAACTAAAAAAATATTTTTTTTCCAAAGTAATTAAAAAAATATTTTTTTTTCCAAAGTAAGTAAAAAAATATTTTTTTTTCCAAAGTAACTAAAAAAATAATTTTTTTTCCAAAGTAACTAAAAAAATAAATTTTTTTCCAAAGTAACTAAAAAAATATTTTTTTTTCCAAAGTAACTAAAAAAATATTTTTTTTTCCAAAGTAACTAAAAAAATATTTTTTTTTCCAAAGTAACTAAAAAAATATTTTTTTTTCCAAAGTAACTAAAAAAATAATTTTTTTTCCAAAGTAACTAAAAAAATATTTTTTTTTCCAAAGTAACTAAAAAAATATTTTTTTTCCAAAGTAACTAAAAAAATATTTTTTTTTCCAAAGTAACTAAAAAAATATTTTTTTTTCCTAAGTAACTAAAAAAAAAATTTTTTTTCCAAAGAAACTAAAAAAATATTTTTTTTTCCAAAGTAACTAAAAAAATATTTTTTTTCCCAAAGTAACTAAAAAAAAAATTTTTTTTCCAAAGAAACTAAAAAAATATTTTTTTTTCCAAAGTAACTAAAAAAATATTTTTTTTCCCAAAGTAACTAAAAAAATTTTTTTTTTAACAAAGTAACTAAAAAAATTTTTTTTTTCCAAAGTAACTAAAAAAATATTTTTTTTTCCAAAGTAACTAAAAATTTTTTTTTTTTTCCAAAGAAACTAAAAAAATATTTTTTTTTTCCAAAGTAACTAAAAAAATTTTTTTTTTTCCAAAGTAACTAAAAAATATTTTTTTTTCCAAAGAAACTAAAAAAATTTTTTTTTTTCCAAAGTAACTAAAAAAAATTTTTTTTTTCCAAAGTAACTAAAAAATTATTTTTTTTCCCAAAGTAACTAAAAAAATATTATTTTTTCCAAAGTAACTAAAAAAATATTTTTTTTTCCAAAGTAACTAAAAAAATATTTTTTTTCCAAAGAAACTAAAAAAATATTTTTTTTTCCAAAGTAACTAAAAAAATATTTTTTTTTCCAAAGTAACTAAAAAAATATTTTTTTTTCCAAAGTAACTAAAAAAATATTTTTTTTTCCAAAGTAACTAAAAAAATATTTTTTTTCCAAAGTAACTAAAAAAATATTTTTTTTTCCAAAGTAACTAAAAAAATATTTTTTCTTCCAAAGTAACTAAAAAAATATTTTTTTTTCCAAAGAAACTAAAAAAATATTTTTTTTCCCAAAGTAACTAAAAAATTTTTTTTTTTTTCCAAAGAAACTAAAAAAATATTTTTTTTCCCAAAGAAACTAAAAAAATATTTTTTTTTCCAAAGTAACTAAAAAAATATTTTTTTTTTCCAAAGTAACTAAAAAAATATTTTTTTTTCCAAAGTAACTAAAAAAATATTTTTGTTTCCAAAGTAACTAAAAAAATATTTTTTTTTCCAAAGTAACTAAAAAAATATTTTTTTTTTCCAAAGTAACTAAAAAAAATATTTTTTTTTCCAAAGTAACTAAAAAAATATTTTTTTTCCAAAGTAATTAAAAAAATATTTTTTTTTCCAAAGTAACTAAAAAAATATTTTTTTTTCCAAAGTAACTAAAAAAATATTTTTTTTTCCAAAGTAACTAAAAAAATATTTTTTTTTCCAAAGTAACTAAAAAAATATTTTTTTTTCCAAAGTAACTAAAAAAATATTTTTTTTTCCAAAGTAACTAAAAAAATATTTTTTTTTCCAAAGTAACTAAAAAAATATTTTTTTTTCCAAAGTAACTAAAAAAATATTTTTTTTTCCAAAGTAACTAAAAAAATTTTTTTTTTTCCAAAGTAACTAAAAAAATATTTTTTTTTCCAAAGTAACTAAAAAAAATTTTTTTTTTCCAAAGAAACTAAAAAATTTTTTTTTTTTCCAAAGTAACTAAAAAATTTTTTTTTTTTCCAAAGTAACTAAAAAATATTTTTTTTTCCAAAGAAACTAAAAAAAATTTTTTTTTCCAAAGTAACTAAAAAAAATTTTTTTTTTCCAAAGTAACTAAAAAATTATTTTTTTTCCCAAAGTAACTAAAAAAATATTATTTTTTCCAAAGTAACTAAAAAAATATATTTTTTTTCCAAAGTAACTAAAAAAATATTTTTTTTCCAAAGAAACTAAAAAAATATTTTTTTTTCCAAAGTAACTAAAAAAATATATTTTTTTCCAAAGTAACTAAAAAAATATTTTTTTTTCCAAAGTAACTAAAAAAATATTTTTTTTTCCAAAGTAACTAAAAAAATATTTTTTTTCCAAAGTAACTAAAAAAATATTTTTTTTTCCAAAGTAACTAAAAAAATATTTTTTCTTCCAAAGTAACTAAAAAAATATTTTTTTTTCCAAAGTAACTAAAAAAATATTTTTTTTTCCAAAGTAACTAAAAAAATATTTTTTTTTCCAAAGTAACTAAAAAAATATTTTTTTTTCCAAAGTAACTAAAAAAATATTTTTTTTTCCAAAGTAACTAAAAAAATATTTTTTTTTCCAAAGTAACTAAAAAAATATATTTTTTTCCAAAGTAACTAAAAAAATAATTTTTTTTCCAAAGTAACTAAAAAAATATTTTTTTTTCCAAAGTAACTAAAAAAATATTTTTTTTTCCAAAGTAACTAAAAAAATAATTTTTTTTCCAAAGTAACTAAAAAAATATTTTTTTTTCCAAAGTAACTAAAAAAATATTTTTTTTTCCAAAGTAACTAAAAAAATATTTTTTTTTCCAAAGTAACTAAAAAAATATTTTTTTTTCCAAAGTAACTAAAAAAATAATTTTTTTTCCAAAGTAACTAAAAAAATATTTTTTTTTCCAAAGTAACTAAAAAAATATTTTTTTTTCCAAAGTAACTAAAAAAATAATTTTTTTTCCAAAGTAACTAAAAAAATAATTTTTTTTCCAAAGTAACTAAAAAAATATTTTTTTTTCCAAAGTAACTAAAAAAATATTTTTTTTTCCAAAGTAACTAAAAAAATATTTTTTTTCCAAAGTAATTAAAAAAATATTTTTTTTTCCAAAGTAACTAAAAAAATATTTTTTTTTCCAAAGTAACTAAAAAAATATTTTTGTTTCCAAAGTAACTAAAAAAATATTTTTTTTTCCAAAGTAACTAAAAAAATATTTTTTTTTCCAAAGTAACTAAAAAAATATTTTTTTTTCCAAAGTAACTAAAAAAATAATTTTTTTTCCAAAGTAACTAAAAAAATATTTTTTTTTCCAAAGTAACTAAAAAAATATTTTTTTTTCCAAAGTAACTAAAAAAATATTTTTTTTTCCAAAGTAACTAAAAAAAATTTTTTTTTTCCAAAGAAACTAAAAAAATATATTTTTTTTCCAAAGTAACTAAAAAATATTTTTTTTTCCAAAGAAACTAAAAAAAAATTTTTTTTCCAAAGTAACTAAAAAAAATATTTTTTTTCCAAAGTAACTAAAAAATTATTTTTTTTCCCAAAGGAACTAAAAAAATATTTTTTTTTCCAAAGTAACTAAAAAAATATTTTTTTTTCCAAAGTAACTAAAAAAATATTTTTTTTTTCCAAAGTAACTAAAAAAATATTTTTTTTCCAAAGAAACTAAAAAAATTTTTTTTTTTCCAAAGTAACTAAAAAAATATTTTTTTTTCCAAAGTAACTAAAAAAATATTTTTTTTTCCAAAGTAACTAAAAAAATATTTTTTTTTCCAAAGTAACTAAAAAAATATTTTTTTTCCAAAGTAACTAAAAAAATATTTTTTTTTCCAAAGTAACTAAAAAAATATTTTTTTTTCCAAAGAAACTAAAAAAATATTTTTTTTCCCAAAGTAACTAAAAAATTATTTTTTTTTTCCAAAGAAACTAAAAAAATATTTTTTTTTCCAAAGTAACTAAAAAAATATTTTTTTTTTCCAAAGTAACTAAAAAAATTTTTTTTTTTCCAAAGTAACTAAAAAATATTTTTTTTTCCAAAGAAACTAAAAAAAAATTTTTTTTCCAAAGTAACTAAAAAAAAAATTTTTTTTCCAAAGTAACTAAAAAATTATTTTTTTTCCCAAAGTAACTAAAAAAATATTATTTTTTCCAAAGTAACTAAAAAAATATTTTTTTTTCCAAAGTAACTAAAAAAATATTTTTTTTCCAAAGAAACTAAAAAAATATTTTTTTTTCCAAAGTAACTAAAAAAATAATTTTTTTTCCAAAGTAACTAAAAAAATATTTTTTTTTCCAAAGTAACTAAAAAAATATTTTTTTTTCCAAAGTAACTAAAAAAATATTTTTTTTCCAAAGTAACTAAAAAAATATTTTTTTTTCCAAAGTAACTAAAAAAATATTTTTTCTTCCAAAGTAACTAAAAAAATATTTTTTTTTCCAAAGTAACTAAAAAAAAAATTTTTTTCCCAAAGAAACTAAAAAAATATTTTTTTTCCCAAAGTAACTAAAAAATTTTTTTTTTTTCCAAAGAAACTAAAAAAATATTTTTTTTTCCAAAGAAACTAAAAAAATATTTTTTTTTCCAAAGTAACTAAAAAAATATTTTTTTTTCCAAAGTAACTAAAAAAATATTTTTTTTTCCAAAGTAACTAAAAAAATATTTTTGTTTCCAAAGTAACTAAAAAAATATTTTTTTTTCCAAAGTAACTAAAAAAATATTTTTGTTTCCAAAGTAACTAAAAAAATATTTTTTTTCCCAAAGTAACTAAAAAAAATTTTTTTTTAACAAAGTAACTAAAAAATATTTTTTTTTCCAAAGTAACTAAAAAAATATTTTTTCTTCCAAAGTAACTAAAAAAATATTTTTTTTTCCAAAGTAACTAAAAAAATATTTTTTTTCCCAAAGAAACTAAAAAAATATTTTTTTTCCCAAAGTAACTAAAAATTTTTTTTTTTTTTCCAAAGAAACTAAAAAAATATTTTTTTTTCCAAAGAAACTAAAAAAATATTTTTTTTTCCAAAGTAACTAAAAAAATATTTTTTTTTCCAAAGTAACTAAAAAAATATTTTTTTTTCCAAAGTAACTAAAAAAATATTTTTGTTTCCAAAGTAACTAAAAAAATATTTTTTTTTCCAAAGTAACTAAAAAAATATTTTTGTTTCCAAAGTAACTAAAAAAATATTTTTTTTTCCAAAGAAACTAAAAAAATATTTTTTTTTCCAAAGTAACTAAAAAAATATTTTTTTTCCCAAAGTAACTAAAAAAAATTTTTTTTTAACAAAGTAACTAAAAAATTTTTTTTTTTCCAAAGTAACTAAAAAAATATTTTTTTTTCCAAAGTAACTAAAAAAATATTTTTTTTTCCAAAGTAACTAAAAAAATATTTTTGTTTCCAAAGTAACTAAAAAAATATTTTTTTTTCCAAAGTAACTAAAAAAATATTTTTTTTTCCAAAGTAACTAAAAAAAATATTTTTTTTTCCAAAGTAACTAAAAAATATTTTTTTTCCAAAGTAATTAAAAAAATATTTTTTTTTCCAAAGTAAGTAAAAAAATATTTTTTTTCCAAAGTAACTAAAAAAATATTTTTTTTTCCAAAGTAACTAAAAAAATATTTTTTTTTCCAAAGTAACTAAAAAAATATTTTTTTTTCCAAAGTAACTAAAAAAATATTTTTTTTTCCAAAGTAACTAAAAAAATAATTTTTTTTCCAAAGTAACTAAAAAAATATTTTTTTTTCCAAAGTAACTAAAAAAATATTTTTTTTTCCAAAGTAACTAAAAAAATAATTTTTTTTCCAAAGTAACTAAAAAAATATTTTTTTTTCCAAAGTAACTAAAAAAATATTTTTTTTCCCAAAGTAACTAAAAAAAATTTTTTTTTAACAAAGTAACTAAAAAATATTTTTTTTTCCAAAGTAACTAAAAAAATAATTTTTTTTCCAAAGTAACTAAAAAAATATTTTTTTTTCCAAAGTAACTAAAAAAATATTTTTTTTTCCAAAGTAACTAAAAAATTTTTTTTTTTTCCAAAGAAACTAAAAAAATATTTTTTTTTTCCAAAGTAACTAAAAAAATTTTTTTTTTTCCAAAGTAACTAAAAAATATTTTTTTTTCCAAAGAAACTAAAAAAATATTTTTTTTTCCAAAGTAACTAAAAAAATATTTTTTTTCCCAAAGTAACTAAAAAAAATTTTTTTTTAACAAAGTAACTAAAAAATATTTTTTTTTCCAAAGTAACTAAAAAAATATTTTTTCTTCCAAAGTAACTAAAAAAATATTTTTTTTTCCAAAGTAACTAAAAAAATATTTTTTTTCCCAAAGAAACTAAAAAAATATTTTTTTTCCCAAAGTAACTAAAAATTTTTTTTTTTTTTCCAAAGAAACTAAAAAAATATTTTTTTTTCCAAAGAAACTAAAAAAATATTTTTTTTTCCAAAGTAACTAAAAAAATATTTTTTTTTCCAAAGTAACTAAAAAAATATTTTTTTTTCCAAAGTAACTAAAAAAATATTTTTGTTTCCAAAGTAACTAAAAAAATATTTTTTTTTCCAAAGTAACTAAAAAAATATTTTTGTTTCCAAAGTAACTAAAAAAATATTTTTTTTTCCAAAGAAACTAAAAAAATATTTTTTTTTCCAAAGTAACTAAAAAAATATTTTTTTTCCCAAAGTAACTAAAAAAAATTTTTTTTTAACAAAGTAACTAAAAAAATTTTTTTTTTCCAAAGTAACTAAAAAAATATTTTTTTTTCCAAAGTAACTAAAAAAATATTTTTTTTTCCAAAGTAACTAAAAAAATATTTTTTTTTCCAAAGTAACTAAAAAAATTTTTTTTTTTCCAAAGAAACTAAAAAAATATTATTTTTTTTCCAAAGTAACTAAAAAAATTTTTTTTTTTCCAAAGTAACTAAAAAATATTTTTTTTTCCAAAGAAACTAAAAAAATTTTTTTTTTCCAAAGTAACTAAAAAATATATTTTTTTTTCCAAAGTAACTAAAAAATATTTTTTTTCCAAAGTAATTAAAAAAATATTTTTTTTTCCAAAGTAAGTAAAAAAATATTTTTTTTTCCAAAGTAACTAAAAAAATAATTTTTTTTCCAAAGTAACTAAAAAAATAATTTTTTTTCCAAAGTAACTAAAAAAATATTTTTTTTTCCAAAGTAACTAAAAAAATATTTTTTTTTCCAAAGTAACTAAAAAAATTTTTTTTTTTCCAAAGTAACTAAAAAAATAATTTTTTTTCCAAAGTAACTAAAAAAATATTTTTTTTTCCAAAGTAACTAAAAAAATAATTTTTTTTCCAAAGTAACTAAAAAAATAATTTTTTTTCCAAAGTAACTAAAAAAATATTTTTTTTCCCAAAGTAACTAAAAAAAATTTTTTTTTAACAAAGTAACTAAAAAATATTTTTTTTTCCAAAGTAACTAAAAAAATATTTTTTTTTCCAAAGTAACTAAAAAAATATTTTTTTTTCCAAAGTAACTAAAAAAATATTTTTTTTTCCAAAGTAACTAAAAAAATATTTTTTTTTCCAAAGTAACTAAAAAAATATTTTTTTTTCCAAAGTAACTAAAAAAATATTTTTTTTCCCAAAGTAACTAAAAAATTTTTTTTTTTAACAAAGTAACTAAAAAATATTTTTTTTCCCAAAGTAACTAAAAAAATATTTTTTTTTCCAAAGTAACTAAAAAAATATTTTTTTTTCCAAAGTAACTAAAAAAATATTTTTTTTTCCAAAGTAACTAAAAAAATATTTTTTTTTCCAAAGTAACTAAAAAAATATTTTTTTTTCCAAAGTAACTAAAAAAATATTTTTTTTTCCAAAGTAACTAAAAAAATATTTTTTTTTCCAAAGTAACTAAAAAAATATTTTTTTTCCAAAGTAACTAAAAAAATATTTTTTTTTCCAAAGTAACTAAAAAAATATTTTTTTTTCCAAAGAAACTTAAAAAAAATTTTTTTTTTCCAAAGAAACTAAAAAAATATTTTTTTTTTCCAAAGTAACTAAAAAAATATTTTTTTTCCCAAAGTAACTAAAAAAAATTTTTTTTTAACAAAGTAACTAAAAAATATTTTTTTTTCCAAAGTAACTAAAAAAATATTTTTTTTTCCAAAGTAACTAAAAAAATATTTTTTTTTCCAAAGTAACTAAAAAAATATTTTTTTTTCCAAAGTAACTAAAAAAATTTTTTTTTTTCCAAAGAAACTAAAAAAATATTTTTTTTTTCCAAAGTAACTAAAAAAAATTTTTTTTTTCCAAAGTAACTAAAAAATATTTTTTTTTCCAAAGAAACTAAAAAAAATTTTTTTTTCCAAAGTAACTAAAAAAAATTTTTTTTTTCCAAAGTAACTAAAAAATTATTTTTTTTCCCAAAGTAACTAAAAAAATATTATTTTTTCCAAAGTAACTAAAAAAATATTTTTTTTTCCAAAGTAACTAAAAAAATATTTTTGTTTCCAAAGTAACTAAAAAAATATTTTTTTTTCCAAAGTAACTAAAAAAATATTTTTTTTTCCAAAGTAACTAAAAAAATAATTTTTTTTCCAAAGTAACTAAAAAAATATTTTTTTTTCCAAAGTAACTAAAAAAATAATTTTTTTTCCAAAGTAACTAAAAAAATTTTTTTTTTTCCAAAGTAACTAAAAAAATATTTTTTTCCCAAAGTAACTAAAAAAAATTTTTTTTTAACAAAGTAACTAAAAAATATTTTTTTTTCCAAAGTAACTAAAAAAATATTTTTTTTTCCAAAGTAACTAAAAAAATATTTTTTTTTCCAAAGTAACTAAAAAAATATTTTTTTTTCCAAAGTAACTAAAAAAATATTTTTTTTTCCAAAGTAACTAAAAAAATATTTTTTTTTCCAAAGTAACTAAAAAAATATTTTTTTTTCCAAAGTAACTAAAAAAATATTTTTTTTTCCAAAGTAACTAAAAAAATATTTTTTTTCCAAAGTAACTAAAAAAATATTTTTTTTTCCAAAGTAACTAAAAAAATATTTTTTTTCCAAAGTAACTAAAAAAATATTTTTTTTTCCAAAGTAACTAAAAAAATATTTTTTTTTCCAAAGAAACTTAAAAAAAAAATTTTTTTTCCAAAGAAACTAAAAAAATATTTTTTTTTTCCAAAGTAACTAAAAAAATATTTTTTTTCCCAAAGTAACTAAAAAAAATTTTTTTTTAACAAAGTAACTAAAAAATATTTTTTTTTCCAAAGTAACTAAAAAAATATTTTTTTTTCCAAAGTAACTAAAAAAATATTTTTTTTTCCAAAGTAACTAAAAAAATATTTTTTTTTCCAAAGTAACTAAAAAAATATTTTTTTTTCCAAAGAAACTAAAAAAATATTTTTTTTTTCCAAAGTAACTAAAAAAAATTTTTTTTTTCCAAAGTAACTAAAAAATATTTTTTTTTCCAAAGAAACTAAAAAAATTTTTTTTTTCCAAAGTAACTAAAAAAATTTTTTTTTTTCCAAAGTAACTAAAAAATTATTTTTTTTCCCAAAGTAACTAAAAAAATATTATTTTTTCCAAAGTAACTAAAAAAATATTTTTTTTTCCAAAGTAACTAAAAAAATATTTTTGTTTCCAAAGTAACTAAAAAAATATTTTTTTTCCAAAGTAACTAAAAAAATATTTTTTTTTCCAAAGTAACTAAAAAAATATTTTTTTTTCCAAAGTAACTAAAAAAAATAATTTTTTTTCCAAAGTAACTAAAAAAATATTTTTTTTTCCAAAGTAACTAAAAAAATATTTTTTTTTCCAAAGTAACTAAAAAAATATTTTTTTTTCCAAAGTAACTAAAAAATATTTTTTTTTCCAAAGAAACTAAAAAAATATTTTTTTTTCCAAAGTAAGTAAAAAAATATTTTTTTTTCCAAAGTAACTAAAAAAATAATTTTTTTTCCAAAGTAACTAAAAAAATAATTTTTTTTCCAAAGTAACTAAAAAAATATTTTTTTTTCCAAAGTAACTAAAAAAATATTTTTTTTTCCAAAGTAACTAAAAAAATATTTTTTTTTCCAAAGTAACTAAAAAAATATTTTTTTTTCCAAAGTAACTAAAAAAATAATTTTTTTTCCAAAGTAACTAAAAAAATATTTTTTTTTCCAAAGTAACTAAAAAAATATTTTTTTTCCAAAGTAACTAAAAAAATATTTTTTTTTCCAAAGTAACTAAAAAAATATTTTTTTTTCCTAAGTAACTAAAAAAAAAATTTTTTTTCCAAAGAAACTAAAAAAATATTTTTTTTTCCAAAGTAACTAAAAAAATATTTTTTTTCCCAAAGTAACTAAAAAAAAATTTTTTTTCCAAAGAAACTAAAAAAATATTTTTTTTTCCAAAGTAACTAAAAAAATATTTTTTTTCCCAAAGTAACTAAAAAAATTTTTTTTTTAACAAAGTAACTAAAAAATTTTTTTTTTTCCAAAGTAACTAAAAAAATATTTTTTTTTCCAAAGTAACTAAAAATTATTTTTTTTTTCCAAAGAAACTAAAAAAATATTTTTTTTTTCCAAAGTAACTAAAAAAATTTTTTTTTTTCCAAAGTAACTAAAAAATATTTTTTTTTCCAAAGAAACTAAAAAAAATTTTTTTTTTCCAAAGTAACTAAAAAAAATTTTTTTTTTCCAAAGTAACTAAAAAATTATTTTTTTTCCCAAAGTAACTAAAAAAATATTATTTTTTCCAAAGTAACTAAAAAAATATTTTTTTTTCCAAAGTAACTAAAAAAATATTTTTTTTCCAAAGAAACTAAAAAAATATTTTTTTTTCCAAAGTAACTAAAAAAATATTTTTTTTTCCAAAGTAACTAAAAAAATATTTTTTTTTCCAAAGTAACTAAAAAAATATTTTTTTTTCCAAAGTAACTAAAAAAATATTTTTTTTCCAAAGTAACTAAAAAAATATTTTTTTTTCCAAAGTAACTAAAAAAATATTTTTTCTTCCAAAGTAACTAAAAAAATATTTTTTTTTCCAAAGAAACTAAAAAAATATTTTTTTTCCCAAAGTAACTAAAAAATTTTTTTTTTTTTCCAAAGAAACTAAAAAAATATTTTTTTTCCCAAAGAAACTAAAAAAATATTTTTTTTTCCAAAGTAACTAAAAAAATATTTTTTTTTTCCAAAGTAACTAAAAAAATATTTTTTTTTCCAAAGTAACTAAAAAAATATTTTTGTTTCCAAAGTAACTAAAAAAATATTTTTTTTTCCAAAGTAACTAAAAAAATATTTTTTTTTTCCAAAGTAACTAAAAAAAATATTTTTTTTTCCAAAGTAACTAAAAAAATATTTTTTTTCCAAAGTAATTAAAAAAATATTTTTTTTTCCAAAGTAACTAAAAAAATATTTTTTTTTCCAAAGTAACTAAAAAAATATTTTTTTTTCCAAAGTAACTAAAAAAATATTTTTTTTTCCAAAGTAACTAAAAAAATATTTTTTTTTCCAAAGTAACTAAAAAAATATTTTTTTTCCAAAGTAACTAAAAAAATATTTTTTTTTCCAAAGTAACTAAAAAAATATTTTTTTTTCCAAAGTAACTAAAAAAATATTTTTTTTTCCAAAGTAACTAAAAAAAATTTTTTTTTTCCAAAGTAACTAAAAAAATATTTTTTTTTCCAAAGTAACTAAAAAAAATTTTTTTTTTCCAAAGAAACTAAAAAAAATTTTTTTTTTCCAAAGTAACTAAAAAATTTTTTTTTTTTCCAAAGTAACTAAAAAATATTTTTTTTTCCAAAGAAACTAAAAAAAATTTTTTTTTCCAAAGTAACTAAAAAAAATTTTTTTTTTCCAAAGTAACTAAAAAATTATTTTTTTTCCCAAAGTAACTAAAAAAATATTATTTTTTCCAAAGTAACTAAAAAAATATATTTTTTTTCCAAAGTAACTAAAAAAATATTTTTTTTCCAAAGAAACTAAAAAAATATTTTTTTTTCCAAAGTAACTAAAAAAATATTTTTTTTTCCAAAGTAACTAAAAAAATATTTTTTTTTCCAAAGTAACTAAAAAAATATTTTTTTTTCCAAAGTAACTAAAAAAATATTTTTTTTCCAAAGTAACTAAAAAAATATTTTTTTTTCCAAAGTAACTAAAAAAATATTTTTTCTTCCAAAGTAACTAAAAAAATATTTTTTTTTCCAAAGTAACTAAAAAAATATTTTTTTTTCCAAAGTAACTAAAAAAATATTTTTTTTTCCAAAGTAACTAAAAAAATATTTTTTTTTCCAAAGTAACTAAAAAAATATTTTTTTTTCCAAAGTAACTAAAAAAATATTTTTTTTTCCAAAGTAACTAAAAAAATATTTTTTTTTCCAAAGTAACTAAAAAAATAATTTTTTTTCCAAAGTAACTAAAAAAATATTTTTTTTTCCAAAGTAACTAAAAAAATATTTTTTTTTCCAAAGTAACTAAAAAAATAATTTTTTTTCCAAAGTAACTAAAAAAATATTTTTTTTTCCAAAGTAACTAAAAAAATATTTTTTTTTCCAAAGTAACTAAAAAAATATTTTTTTTTCCAAAGTAACTAAAAAAATATTTTTTTTTCCAAAGTAACTAAAAAAATAATTTTTTTTCCAAAGTAACTAAAAAAATATTTTTTTTTCCAAAGTAACTAAAAAAATATTTTTTTTTCCAAAGTAACTAAAAAAATAATTTTTTTTCCAAAGTAACTAAAAAAATAATTTTTTTTCCAAAGTAACTAAAAAAATATTTTTTTTTCCAAAGTAACTAAAAAAATATTTTTTTTTCCAAAGTAACTAAAAAAATATTTTTTTTCCAAAGTAATTAAAAAAATATTTTTTTTTCCAAAGTAACTAAAAAAATATTTTTTTTTCCAAAGTAACTAAAAAAATATTTTTGTTTCCAAAGTAACTAAAAAAATATTTTTTTTTCCAAAGTAACTAAAAAAATATTTTTTTTTCCAAAGTAACTAAAAAAATATTTTTTTTTCCAAAGTAACTAAAAAAATAATTTTTTTTCCAAAGTAACTAAAAAAATATTTTTTTTTCCAAAGTAACTAAAAAAATATTTTTTTTTCCAAAGTAACTAAAAAAATATTTTTTTTTCCAAAGTAACTAAAAAAAATTTTTTTTTTCCAAAGAAACTAAAAAAATATTTTTTTTTTCCAAAGTAACTAAAAAATATTTTTTTTTCCAAAGAAACTAAAAAAAAAATTTTTTTCCAAAGTAACTAAAAAAAAATTTTTTTTTCCAAAGTAACTAAAAAATTTTTTTTTTTCCCAAAGGAACTAAAAAAATATTTTTTTTTCCAAAGTAACTAAAAAAATATTTTTTTTTCCAAAGTAACTAAAAAAATATTTTTTTTTTCCAAAGTAACTAAAAAAAATTTTTTTTTCCAAAGAAACTAAAAAAATATTTTTTTTTCCAAAGTAACTAAAAAAATATTTTTTTTTCCAAAGTAACTAAAAAAATATTTTTTTTTCCAAAGTAACTAAAAAAATATTTTTTTTTCCAAAGTAACTAAAAAAATATTTTTTTTCCAAAGTAACTAAAAAAATATTTTTTTTTCCAAAGTAACTAAAAAAATATTTTTTTTTCCAAAGAAACTAAAAAAATATTTTTTTTCCCAAAGTAACTAAAAAATTATTTTTTTTTTCCAAAGAAACTAAAAAAATATTTTTTTTTCCAAAGTAACTAAAAAAATATTTTTTTTTTCCAAAGTAACTAAAAAAATTTTTTTTTTTCCAAAGTAACTAAAAAATATTTTTTTTTCCAAAGTAACTAAAAAAATATTTTTTTTTCCAAAGTAACTAAAAAAATAATTTTTTTTCCAAAGTAACTAAAAAAATATTTTTTTTTCCAAAGTAACTAAAAAAATATTTTTTTTCCAAAGTAACTAAAAAAAAAAAATTTTTTCCAAAGAAACTAAAAAAATATTTTTTTTTCCAAAGTAACTAAAAAAATATTTTTTTCCCAAAGTAACTAAAAAAAAATTTTTTTTTCCAAAGTAACTAAAAAAAATTTTTTTTTTCCAAAGTAACTAAAAAAATATTTTTTTTTCCAAAGAAACTAAAAAAATATTTTTTTTTCCAAAGTAACTAAAAAAATATTTTTTTTCCAAAGTAACTAAAAAAATATTTTTTTTTCCAAAGTAACTAAAAAATTTTTTTTTTTTCCAAAGAAACTAAAAAAATATTTTTTTTTTCCAAAGTAACTAAAAAAAATTTTTTTTTTCCAAAGTAACTAAAAAATATTTTTTTTTCCAAAGAAACTAAAAAAAAAATTTTTTTCCAAAGTAACTAAAAAAATTTTTTTTTTTCCAAAGTAACTAAAAAATTTTTTTTTTTCCCAAAGTAACTAAAAAAATATTATTTTTTCCAAAGTAACTAAAAAAATATTTTTTTTTCCAAAGTAACTAAAAAAATATTTTTTTTCCAAAGAAACTAAAAAAATATTTTTTTTTCCAAAGTAACTAAAAAATTTTTTTTTTTTCCAAAGAAACTAAAAAAATATTTATTTTTTTCCAAAGTAACTAAAAAAAATTTTTTTTTTCCAAAGTAACTAAAAAATATTTTTTTTTCCAAAGTAACTAAAAAAATATTTTTTTTTCCAAAGTAACTAAAAAAATAATTTTTTTTCCAAAGTAACTAAAAAAATATTTTTTTTTCCAAAGTAACTAAAAAAATATTTTTTTTTCCAAAGTAACTAAAAAAATAATTTTTTTTCCAAAGTAACTAAAAAAATATTTTTTTTTCCAAAGTAACTAAAAAAATATTTTTTTTTCCAAAGTAACTAAAAAAATATTTTTTTTTCCAAAGTAACTAAAAATATATTTTTTTTTCCAAAGTAACTAAAAAAATAATTTTTTTTCCAAAGTAACTAAAAAAATATTTTTTTTTCCAAAGTAACTAAAAAAATATTTTTTTTTCCAAAGTAACTAAAAAAATAATTTTTTTTCCAAAGTAACTAAAAAAATAATTTTTTTTCCAAAGTAACTAAAAAAATATTTTTTTTTCCAAAGTAACTAAAAAAATATTTTTTTTTCCAAAGTAACTAAAAAAATATTTTTTTTCCAAAGTAATTAAAAAAATATTTTTTTTTCCAAAGTAACTAAAAAAATATTTTTTTTTCCAAAGTAACTAAAAAAATATTTTTGTTTCCAAAGTAACTAAAAAAATATTTTTTTTTCCAAAGTAACTAAAAAAATATTTTTTTTTCCAAAGTAACTAAAAAAATATTTTTTTTTCCAAAGTAACTAAAAAAATAATTTTTTTTCCAAAGTAACTAAAAAAATATTTTTTTTTCCAAAGTAACTAAAAAAATATTTTTTTTTCCAAAGTAACTAAAAAAATATTTTTTTTTCCAAAGTAACTAAAAAAAATTTTTTTTTTCCAAAGAAACTAAAAAAATATTTTTTTTTTCCAAAGTAACTAAAAAATATTTTTTTTTCCAAAGAAACTAAAAAAAAAATTTTTTTCCAAAGTAACTAAAAAAAAATTTTTTTTTCCAAAGTAACTAAAAAAATTTTTTTTTTCCCAAAGGAACTAAAAAAATATTTTTTTTTCCAAAGTAACTAAAAAAATATTTTTTTTTCCAAAGTAACTAAAAAAATATTTTTTTTTTCCAAAGTAACTAAAAAAAATTTTTTTTTCCAAAGAAACTAAAAAAATATTTTTTTTTCCAAAGTAACTAAAAAAATATTTTTTTTTCCAAAGTAACTAAAAAAATATTTTTTTTTCCAAAGTAACTAAAAAAATATTTTTTTTTCCAAAGTAACTAAAAAAATATTTTTTTTCCAAAGTAACTAAAAAAATATTTTTTTTTCCAAAGTAACTAAAAAAATATTTTTTTTTCCAAAGAAACTAAAAAAATATTTTTTTTCCCAAAGTAACTAAAAAATTATTTTTTTTTTCCAAAGAAACTAAAAAAATATTTTTTTTTCCAAAGTAACTAAAAAAATATTTTTTTTTTCCAAAGTAACTAAAAAAATTTTTTTTTTTCCAAAGTAACTAAAAAATATTTTTTTTTCCAAAGTAACTAAAAAAATATTTTTTTTTCCAAAGTAACTAAAAAAATAATTTTTTTTCCAAAGTAACTAAAAAAATATTTTTTTTTCCAAAGTAACTAAAAAAATATTTTTTTTCCAAAGTAACTAAAAAAAAAAAATTTTTTCCAAAGAAACTAAAAAAATATTTTTTTTTCCAAAGTAACTAAAAAAATATTTTTTTCCCAAAGTAACTAAAAAAAAATTTTTTTTTCCAAAGTAACTAAAAAAAATTTTTTTTTTCCAAAGTAACTAAAAAAATATTTTTTTTTCCAAAGAAACTAAAAAAATATTTTTTTTTCCAAAGTAACTAAAAAAATATTTTTTTTCCAAAGTAACTAAAAAAATATTTTTTTTTCCAAAGTAACTAAAACATTTTTTTTTTTTCCAAAGAAACTAAAAAAATATTTTTTTTTTCCAAAGTAACTAAAAAAAATTTTTTTTTTCCAAAGTAACTAAAAAATATTTTTTTTTCCAAAGAAACTAAAAAAAAAATTTTTTTCCAAAGTAACTAAAAAAAATTTTTTTTTTCCAAAGTAACTAAAAAATTATTTTTTTTCCCAAAGTAACTAAAAAAATATTATTTTTTCCAAAGTAACTAAAAAAATATTTTTTTTTCCAAAGTAACTAAAAAAATATTTTTTTTCCAAAGAAACTAAAAAAATATTTTTTTTTCCAAAGTAACTAAAAAATTTTTTTTTTTTCCAAAGAAACTAAAAAAATATTTATTTTTTTCCAAAGTAACTAAAAAAAATTTTTTTTTTCCAAAGTAACTAAAAAATATTTTTTTTTCCAAAGAAACTAAAAAATTTTTTTTTTTCCAAAGTAACTAAAAAAAATTTTTTTTTTCCAAAGTAACTAAAAAATTATTTTTTTTCCCAAAGTAACTAAAAAAATATTATTTTTTGCCAAAGTAACTAAAAAAATATTTTTTTTTCCAAAGTAACTAAAAAAATATTTTTTTTCCAAAGAAACTAAAAAAATATTTTTTTTCCAAAGAAACTAAAAAATTATTTTTTTTCCCAAAGTAACTAAAAAAATATTTTTTTTTCCAAAGTAACTAAAAAAATATTTTTTTTCCAAAGTAACTAAAAAAATATTTTTTTTTCCAAAGTAACTAAAAAAATATTTTTTCTTCCAAAGTAACTAAAAAAATATTTTTTTTTCCAAAGTAACTAAAAAAATATTTTTTTTTCCAAAGTAACTAAAAAAATATTTTTTTTTCCAAAGTAACTAAAAAAATATTTTTTTTTCCAAAGTAACTAAAAAAATATTTTTTTTTCCAAAGTAACTAAAAAAATATTTTTTTTTCCAAAGTAACTAAAAATTTTTTTTTTTTTCCAAAGAAACTAAATTTTTTTTTTTTTTCCAAAGTAACTAAAAAAAAATTTTTTTTTCCAAAGTAACTAAAAAATATTTTTTTTTCCAAAGAAACTAAAAAAAAATTTTTTTTCCAAAGTAACTAAAAAAAATTTTTTTTTTCCAAAGTAACTAAAAAATTATTTTTTTTCCCAAAGTAACTAAAAAAATATTATTTTTTCCAAAGTAACTAAAAAAATATTTTTTTTTCCAAAGTAACTAAAAAAATATTTTTTTTCCAAAGAAACTAAAAAAATATTTTTTTTTCCAAAGTAACTAAAAAAATATTTTTTTTTCCAAAGTAACTAAAAAAATATTTTTTTTTCCAAAGTAACTAAAAAAATATTTTTTTTTCCAAAGTAACTAAAAAAATATTTTTTTTCCAAAGTAACTAAAAAAATATTTTTTTTTCCAAAGTAACTAAAAAAATATTTTTTCTTCCAAAGTAACTAAAAAAATATTTTTTTTTCCAAAGTAACTAAAAAAATATTTTTTTTTCCAAAGAAACTAAAAAAATATTTTTTTTCCCAAAGTAACTAAAAAAAATTTTTTTTTTCCAAAGAAACTAAAAAAATATTTTTTTTTCCAAAGAAACTAAAAAAATATTTTTTTTTCCAAAGTAACTAAAAAAATATTTTTTTTTTCCAAAGTAACTAAAAAAATATTTTTTTTTCCAAAGTAACTAAAAAAATATTTTTTTTTCCAAAGTAACTAAAAAAATATTTTTTTTTCCAAAGTAACTAAAAAAATATTTTTTTTTCCAAAGTAACTAAAAAAATATTTTTTTTTCCAAAGTAACTAAAAAAATATTTTTTTTTCCAAAGTAACTAAAAAAATATTTTTTTTTCCAAAGTAACTAAAAAAATATTTTTTTTTCCAAAGTAACTAAAAAAATAATTTTTTTTCCAAAGTAACTAAAAAAATATTTTTTTTCCCAAAGTAACTAAAAAAATATTTTTTTTCCAAAGTAACTAAAAAAAAAAATTTTTTTCCAAAGAAACTAAAAAAATATTTTTTTTTCCAAAGTAACTAAAAAAATATTTTTTTTCCCAAAGTAACTAAAAAAAAATTTTTTTTTCCAAAGTAACTAAAAAAATATTATTTTTTCCAAAGTAACTAAAAAAATATATTTTTTTCCAAAGTAACTAAAAAAATATTTTTTTTTCCAAAGAAACTAAAAAAATATTTTTTTTTCCAAAGTAACTAAAAAAATTTTTTTTTTCCAAAGTAACTAAAAAAAATTTTTTTTTTCCAAAGTAACTAAAAAAATATTTTTTTTTCCAAAGAAACTAAAAAAATATTTTTTTTTCCAAAGTAACTAAAAAAAAATTTTTTTTTCCAAAGAAACTAAAAAAAATTTTTTTTTTCCAAAGTAACTAAAAAAATATTTTTTTTCCCAAAGTAACTAAAAAAAAATTTTTTTTTCCAAAGAAACTAAAAAAATTTTTTTTTTTCCAAAGTAACTAAAAAAATATTTTTTTTCCCAAAGTAACTAAAAAAATTTTTTTTTTAACAAAGTAACTAAAAAATTTTTTTTTTTCCAAAGTAACTAAAAAAATATTTTTTTTTCCAAAGTAACTAAAAAAATATTTTTTTTTCCAAAGTAACTAAAAAAATATTTTTTTTTCCAAAGTAACTAAAAAATTTTTTTTTTTTCCAAAGAAACTAAAAAAATATTTTTTTTTTCCAAAGTAACTAAAAAAAATTTTTTTTTTCCAAAGTAACTAAAAAATATTTTTTTTTCCAAAGAAACTAAAAAAATTTTTTTTTTCCAAAGTAACTAAAAAAATTTTTTTTTTTCCAAAGTAACTAAAAAATTATTTTTTTTCCCAAAGTAACTAAAAAAATATTATTTTTTCCAAAGTAACTAAAAAAATATTTTTTTTTCCAAAGTAACTAAAAAAATATTTTTTTTTCCAAAGTAACTAAAAAAATATTTTTTTTTCCAAAGTAACTAAAAAAATATTTTTTTTTCCAAAGTAACTAAAAAAATAATTTTTTTTCCAAAGTAACTAAAAAAATATTTTTTTTTCCAAAGTAACTAAAAAAATATTTTTTTTCCAAAGTAACTAAAAAAAAAATTTTTTTTCCAAAGAAACTAAAAAAATATTTTTTTTTCCAAAGTAACTAAAAAAATATTTTTTTTCCCAAAGTAACTAAAAAAATATTTTTTTTTCCAAAGTAACTAAAAAAATATTTTTTTTTCCAAAGTAACTAAAAAAATATTTTTTTTTCCAAAGTAACTAAAAAAATATTTTTTTTTCCAAAGTAACTAAAAAAATATTTTTTTTTCCAAAGTAACTAAAAAAATATTTTTTTTTCCAAAGTAACTAAAAAAATATTTTTTTTTCCAAAGTAACTAAAAAAATATTTTTTTTTCCAAAGTAACTAAAAAAATAATTTTTTTTCCAAAGTAACTAAAAAAATATTTTTTTTCCCAAAGTAACTAAAAAAATATTTTTTTTCCAAAGTAACTAAAAAAAAAAAATTTTTTCCAAAGAAACTAAAAAAATATTTTTTTTTCCAAAGTAACTAAAAAAATATTTTTTTTCCCAAAGTAACTAAAAAAAAATTTTTTTTTCCAAAGTAACTAAAAAAATATTATTTTTTCCAAAGTAACTAAAAAAATATATTTTTTTCCAAAGTAACTAAAAAAATATTTTTTTTTCCAAAGAAACTAAAAAAATATTTTTTTTTCCAAAGTAACTAAAAAAATTTTTTTTTTCCAAAGTAACTAAAAAAAATTTTTTTTTTCCAAAGTAACTAAAAAAATATTTTTTTTTCCAAAGAAACTAAAAAAATATTTTTTTTTCCAAAGTAACTAAAAAAAAATTTTTTTTTCCAAAGAAACTAAAAAAAATTTTTTTTTTCCAAAGTAACTAAAAAAATATTTTTTTTCCCAAAGTAACTAAAAAAAAATTTTTTTTTCCAAAGAAACTAAAAAAAATTTTTTTTTTCCAAAGTAACTAAAAAAATATTTTTTTTCCCAAAGTAACTAAAAAAATTTTTTTTTTAACAAAGTAACTAAAAAATTTTTTTTTTTCCAAAGTAACTAAAAAAATATTTTTTTTTCCAAAGTAACTAAAAAAATATTTTTTTTTCCAAAGTAACTAAAAAAATATTTTTTTTTCCAAAGAAACTAAAAAAATATTTTTTTTTCCAAAGTAACTAAAAAAATATTTTTTTTCCCAAAGTAACTAAAAAAAAATTTTTTTTTCCAAAGTAACTAAAAAAATATTATTTTTTCCAAAGTAACTAAAAAAATATATTTTTTTCCAAAGTAACTAAAAAAATATTTTTTTTTCCAAAGAAACTAAAAAAATATTTTTTTTTCCAAAGTAACTAAAAAAAATTTTTTTTTCCAAAGTAACTAAAAAAAAATTTTTTTTTCCAAAGTAACTAAAAAAATATTTTTTTTTCCAAAGAAACTAAAAAAATATTTTTTTTTCCAAAGTAACTAAAAAAAATTTTTTTTTTCCAAAGAAACTAAAAAAAAAAATTTTTTTCCAAAGTAACTAAAAAAATATTTTTTTTCCCAAAGTAACTAAAAAAAAATTTTTTTTTCCAAAGAAACTAAAAAAATATTTTTTTTTCCAAAGTAACTAAAAAAATATTTTTTTTCCCAAAGTAACTAAAAAAAATTTTTTTTTAACAAAGTAACTAAAAAATATTTTTTTTTCCAAAGTAACTAAAAAAATATTTTTTTTTCCAAAGTAACTAAAAAAATATTTTTTTTTCCAAAGTAACTAAAAAAATATTTTTTTTTCCAAAGTAACTAAAAAATTTATTTTTTTTCCAAAGAAACTAAAAAAATATTTTTTTTTTCCAAAGTAACTAAAAAAAATTTTTTTTTTCCAAAGTAACTAAAAAATATTTTTTTTTCCAAAGAAACTAAAAAAAAAATTTTTTTCCAAAGTAACTAAAAAAAATTTTTTTTTTCCAAAGTAACTAAAAAATTATTTTTTTTCCCAAAGTAACTAAAAAAATATTATTTTTTCCAAAGTAACTAAAAAAATATTTTTTTTTCCAAAGTAACTAAAAAAATATTTTTTTTCCAAAGAAACTAAAAAAATATTTTTTTTTCCAAAGTAACTAAAAAAATATTTTTTTTTCCAAAGTAACTAAAAAAATATTTTTTTTTCCAAAGTAACTAAAAAAATATTTTTTTTTCCAAAGTAACTAAAAAAATATTTTTTTTCCAAAGTAACTAAAAAAATATTTTTTTTTCCAAAGTAACTAAAAAAATATTTTTTCTTCCAAAGTAACTAAAAAAATATTTTTTTTTCCAAAGTAACTAAAAAAATATTTTTTTTTCCAAAGAAACTAAAAAAATATTTTTTTTCCCAAAGTAACTAAAATTTTTTTTTTTTTTTCCAAAGAAACTAAAAAAATATTTTTTTTTCCAAAGAAACTAAAAAAATATTTTTTTTTCCAAAGTAACTAAAAAAATATTTTTTTTTCCAAAGTAACTAAAAAAATATTTTTTTTTCCAAAGTAACTAAAAAAATATTTTTGTTTCCAAAGTAACTAAAAAAATATTTTTTTTTCCAAAGTAACTAAAAAAATATTTTTTTTTTCCAAAGTAACTAAAAAAAATATTTTTTTTTCCAAAGTAACTAAAAAAATATTTTTTTTCCAAAGTAATTAAAAAAATATTTTTTTTTCCAAAGTAAGTAAAAAAATATTTTTTTTTCCAAAGTAACTAAAAAAATAATTTTTTTTCCAAAGTAACTAAAAAAATAAATTTTTTTCCAAAGTAACTAAAAAAATATTTTTTTTTCCAAAGTAACTAAAAAAATATTTTTTTTTCCAAAGTAACTAAAAAAATATTTTTTTTTCCAAAGTAACTAAAAAAATATTTTTTTTTCCAAAGTAACTAAAAAAATAATTTTTTTTCCAAAGTAACTAAAAAAATATTTTTTTTTCCAAAGTAACTAAAAAAATATTTTTTTTCCAAAGTAACTAAAAAAATATTTTTTTTTCCAAAGTAACTAAAAAAATATTTTTTTTTCCTAAGTAACTAAAAAAAAAATTTTTTTTCCAAAGAAACTAAAAAAATATTTTTTTTTCCAAAGTAACTAAAAAAATATTTTTTTTCCCAAAGTAACTAAAAAAAAAATTTTTTTTCCAAAGAAACTAAAAAAATATTTTTTTTTCCAAAGTAACTAAAAAAATATTTTTTTTCCCAAAGTAACTAAAAAAATTTTTTTTTTAACAAAGTAACTAAAAAAATTTTTTTTTTCCAAAGTAACTAAAAAAATATTTTTTTTTCCAAAGTAACTAAAAATTTTTTTTTTTTTCCAAAGAAACTAAAAAAATATTTTTTTTTTCCAAAGTAACTAAAAAAATTTTTTTTTTCCAAAGTAACTAAAAAATATTTTTTTTTCCAAAGAAACTAAAAAAATTTTTTTTTTTCCAAAGTAACTAAAAAAAATTTTTTTTTTCCAAAGTAACTAAAAAATTATTTTTTTTCCCAAAGTAACTAAAAAAATATTATTTTTTCCAAAGTAACTAAAAAAATATTTTTTTTTCCAAAGTAACTAAAAAAATATTTTTTTTCCAAAGAAACTAAAAAAATATTTTTTTTTCCAAAGTAACTAAAAAAATATTTTTTTTTCCAAAGTAACTAAAAAAATATTTTTTTTTCCAAAGTAACTAAAAAAATATTTTTTTTTCCAAAGTAACTAAAAAAATATTTTTTTTCCAAAGTAACTAAAAAAATATTTTTTTTTCCAAAGTAACTAAAAAAATATTTTTTCTTCCAAAGTAACTAAAAAAATATTTTTTTTTCCAAAGAAACTAAAAAAATATTTTTTTTCCCAAAGTAACTAAAAAATTTTTTTTTTTTTCCAAAGAAACTAAAAAAATATTTTTTTTCCCAAAGAAACTAAAAAAATATTTTTTTTTCCAAAGTAACTAAAAAAATATTTTTTTTTTCCAAAGTAACTAAAAAAATATTTTTTTTTCCAAAGTAACTAAAAAAATATTTTTGTTTCCAAAGTAACTAAAAAAATATTTTTTTTTCCAAAGTAACTAAAAAAATATTTTTTTTTTCCAAAGTAACTAAAAAAAATATTTTTTTTTCCAAAGTAACTAAAAAAATATTTTTTTTCCAAAGTAATTAAAAAAATATTTTTTTTTCCAAAGTAACTAAAAAAATATTTTTTTTTCCAAAGTAACTAAAAAAATATTTTTTTTTCCAAAGTAACTAAAAAAATATTTTTTTTTCCAAAGTAACTAAAAAAATATTTTTTTTTCCAAAGTAACTAAAAAAATATTTTTTTTTCCAAAGTAACTAAAAAAATATTTTTTTTTCCAAAGTAACTAAAAAAATATTTTTTTTTCCAAAGTAACTAAAAAAATATTTTTTTTTCCAAAGTAACTAAAAAAATTTTTTTTTTTCCAAAGTAACTAAAAAAATATTTTTTTTTCCAAAGTAACTAAAAAAAATTTTTTTTTTCCAAAGAAACTAAAAAAATTTTTTTTTTTCCAAAGTAACTAAAAAATTTTTTTTTTTTCCAAAGTAACTAAAAAATATTTTTTTTTCCAAAGAAACTAAAAAAAATTTTTTTTTCCAAAGTAACTAAAAAAAATTTTTTTTTTCCAAAGTAACTAAAAAATTATTTTTTTTCCCAAAGTAACTAAAAAAATATTATTTTTTCCAAAGTAACTAAAAAAATATATTTTTTTTCCAAAGTAACTAAAAAAATATTTTTTTTCCAAAGAAACTAAAAAAATATTTTTTTTTCCAAAGTAACTAAAAAAATATATTTTTTTCCAAAGTAACTAAAAAAATATTTTTTTTTCCAAAGTAACTAAAAAAATATTTTTTTTTCCAAAGTAACTAAAAAAATATTTTTTTTCCAAAGTAACTAAAAAAATATTTTTTTTTCCAAAGTAACTAAAAAAATATTTTTTCTTCCAAAGTAACTAAAAAAATATTTTTTTTTCCAAAGTAACTAAAAAAATATTTTTTTTTCCAAAGTAACTAAAAAAATATTTTTTTTTCCAAAGTAACTAAAAAAATATTTTTTTTTCCAAAGTAACTAAAAAAATATTTTTTTTTCCAAAGTAACTAAAAAAATATTTTTTTTTCCAAAGTAACTAAAAAAATATATTTTTTTCCAAAGTAACTAAAAAAATAATTTTTTTTCCAAAGTAACTAAAAAAATATTTTTTTTTCCAAAGTAACTAAAAAAATATTTTTTTTTCCAAAGTAACTAAAAAAATAATTTTTTTTCCAAAGTAACTAAAAAAATATTTTTTTTTCCAAAGTAACTAAAAAAATATTTTTTTTTCCAAAGTAACTAAAAAAATATTTTTTTTTCCAAAGTAACTAAAAAAATATTTTTTTTTCCAAAGTAACTAAAAAAATAATTTTTTTTCCAAAGTAACTAAAAAAATATTTTTTTTTCCAAAGTAACTAAAAAAATATTTTTTTTTCCAAAGTAACTAAAAAAATAATTTTTTTTCCAAAGTAACTAAAAAAATAATTTTTTTTCCAAAGTAACTAAAAAAATATTTTTTTTTCCAAAGTAACTAAAAAAATATTTTTTTTTCCAAAGTAACTAAAAAAATATTTTTTTTCCAAAGTAATTAAAAAAATATTTTTTTTTCCAAAGTAACTAAAAAAATATTTTTTTTTCCAAAGTAACTAAAAAAATATTTTTGTTTCCAAAGTAACTAAAAAAATATTTTTTTTTCCAAAGTAACTAAAAAAATATTTTTTTTTCCAAAGTAACTAAAAAAATATTTTTTTTTCCAAAGTAACTAAAAAAATAATTTTTTTTCCAAAGTAACTAAAAAAATATTTTTTTTTCCAAAGTAACTAAAAAAATATTTTTTTTTCCAAAGTAACTAAAAAAATATTTTTTTTTCCAAAGTAACTAAAAAAAATTTTTTTTTTCCAAAGAAACTAAAAAAATATATTTTTTTTCCAAAGTAACTAAAAAATATTTTTTTTTCCAAAGAAACTAAAAAAAAATTTTTTTTCCAAAGTAACTAAAAAAAATATTTTTTTTCCAAAGTAACTAAAAAATTATTTTTTTTCCCAAAGGAACTAAAAAAATATTTTTTTTTCCAAAGTAACTAAAAAAATATTTTTTTTTCCAAAGTAACTAAAAAAATATTTTTTTTTCCAAAGTAACTAAAAAAATAATTTTTTTTCCAAAGTAACTAAAAAAATATTTTTTTTTCCAAAGTAACTAAAAAAATATTTTTTTTCCAAAGTAACTAAAAAAAAAATTTTTTTTCCAAAGAAACTAAAAAAATATTTTTTTTTCCAAAGTAACTAAAAAAATATTTTTTTTCCCAAAGTAACTAAAAAAAAATTTTTTTTTCCAAAGTAACTAAAAAAATATTATTTTTTCCAAAGTAACTAAAAAAATATATTTTTTTCCAAAGTAACTAAAAAAATATTTTTTTTTCCAAAGAAACTAAAAAAATATTTTTTTTTCCAAAGTAACTAAAAAAAATTTTTTTTTCCAAAGTAACTAAAAAAAAATTTTTTTTTCCAAAGTAACTAAAAAAATATTTTTTTTTCCAAAGAAACTAAAAAAATATTTTTTTTTCCAAAGTAACTAAAAAAAATTTTTTTTTTCCAAAGAAACTAAAAAAAAAAATTTTTTTCCAAAGTAACTAAAAAAATATTTTTTTTCCCAAAGTAACTAAAAAAAAATTTTTTTTTCCAAAGAAACTAAAAAAATATTTTTTTTTCCAAAGTAACTAAAAAAATATTTTTTTTCCCAAAGTAACTAAAAAAAATTTTTTTTTAACAAAGTAACTAAAAAATATTTTTTTTTCCAAAGTAACTAAAAAAATATTTTTTTTTCCAAAGTAACTAAAAAAATATTTTTTTTTCCAAAGTAACTAAAAAAATATTTTTTTTTCCAAAGTAACTAAAAAATTTATTTTTTTTCCAAAGAAACTAAAAAAATATTTTTTTTTTCCAAAGTAACTAAAAAAAATTTTTTTTTTCCAAAGTAACTAAAAAATATTTTTTTTTCCAAAGAAACTAAAAAAAAAATTTTTTTCCAAAGTAACTAAAAAAAATTTTTTTTTTCCAAAGTAACTAAAAAATTATTTTTTTTCCCAAAGTAACTAAAAAAATATTATTTTTTCCAAAGTAACTAAAAAAATATTTTTTTTTCCAAAGTAACTAAAAAAATATTTTTTTTCCAAAGAAACTAAAAAAATATTTTTTTTTCCAAAGTAACTAAAAAAATATTTTTTTTTCCAAAGTAACTAAAAAAATATTTTTTTTTCCAAAGTAACTAAAAAAATATTTTTTTTTCCAAAGTAACTAAAAAAATATTTTTTTTCCAAAGTAACTAAAAAAATATTTTTTTTTCCAAAGTAACTAAAAAAATATTTTTTCTTCCAAAGTAACTAAAAAAATATTTTTTTTTCCAAAGTAACTAAAAAAATATTTTTTTTTCCAAAGAAACTAAAAAAATATTTTTTTTCCCAAAGTAACTAAAATTTTTTTTTTTTTTTCCAAAGAAACTAAAAAAATATTTTTTTTTCCAAAGAAACTAAAAAAATATTTTTTTTTCCAAAGTAACTAAAAAAATATTTTTTTTTCCAAAGTAACTAAAAAAATATTTTTTTTTCCAAAGTAACTAAAAAAATATTTTTGTTTCCAAAGTAACTAAAAAAATATTTTTTTTTCCAAAGTAACTAAAAAAATATTTTTTTTTTCCAAAGTAACTAAAAAAAATATTTTTTTTTCCAAAGTAACTAAAAAAATATTTTTTTTCCAAAGTAATTAAAAAAATATTTTTTTTTCCAAAGTAAGTAAAAAAATATTTTTTTTTCCAAAGTAACTAAAAAAATAATTTTTTTTCCAAAGTAACTAAAAAAATAAATTTTTTTCCAAAGTAACTAAAAAAATATTTTTTTTTCCAAAGTAACTAAAAAAATATTTTTTTTTCCAAAGTAACTAAAAAAATATTTTTTTTTCCAAAGTAACTAAAAAAATATTTTTTTTTCCAAAGTAACTAAAAAAATAATTTTTTTTCCAAAGTAACTAAAAAAATATTTTTTTTTCCAAAGTAACTAAAAAAATATTTTTTTTCCAAAGTAACTAAAAAAATATTTTTTTTTCCAAAGTAACTAAAAAAATATTTTTTTTTCCTAAGTAACTAAAAAAAAAATTTTTTTTCCAAAGAAACTAAAAAAATATTTTTTTTTCCAAAGTAACTAAAAAAATATTTTTTTTCCCAAAGTAACTAAAAAAAAAATATTTTTTCCAAAGAAACTAAAAAAATATTTTTTTTTCCAAAGTAACTAAAAAAATATTTTTTTTCCCAAAGTAACTAAAAAAATTTTTTTTTTAACAAAGTAACTAAAAAAATTTTTTTTTTCCAAAGTAACTAAAAAAATATTTTTTTTTCCAAAGTAACTAAAAATTTTTTTTTTTTTCCAAAGAAACTAAAAAAATATTTTTTTTTTCCAAAGTAACTAAAAAAATTTTTTTTTTTCCAAAGTAACTAAAAAATATTTTTTTTTCCAAAGAAACTAAAAAAATTTTTTTTTTTCCAAAGTAACTAAAAAAAATTTTTTTTTTCCAAAGTAACTAAAAAATTATTTTTTTTCCCAAAGTAACTAAAAAAATATTATTTTTTCCAAAGTAACTAAAAAAATATTTTTTTTTCCAAAGTAACTAAAAAAATATTTTTTTTCCAAAGAAACTAAAAAAATATTTTTTTTTCCAAAGTAACTAAAAAAATATTTTTTTTTCCAAAGTAACTAAAAAAATATTTTTTTTTCCAAAGTAACTAAAAAAATATTTTTTTTTCCAAAGTAACTAAAAAAATATTTTTTTTCCAAAGTAACTAAAAAAATATTTTTTTTTCCAAAGTAACTAAAAAAATATTTTTTCTTCCAAAGTAACTAAAAAAATATTTTTTTTTCCAAAGAAACTAAAAAAATATTTTTTTTCCCAAAGTAACTAAAAAATTTTTTTTTTTTTCCAAAGAAACTAAAAAAATATTTTTTTTCCCAAAGAAACTAAAAAAATATTTTTTTTTCCAAAGTAACTAAAAAAATATTTTTTTTTTCCAAAGTAACTAAAAAAATATTTTTTTTTCCAAAGTAACTAAAAAAATATTTTTGTTTCCAAAGTAACTAAAAAAATATTTTTTTTTCCAAAGTAACTAAAAAAATATTTTTTTTTTCCAAAGTAACTAAAAAAAATATTTTTTTTTCCAAAGTAACTAAAAAAATATTTTTTTTCCAAAGTAATTAAAAAAATATTTTTTTTTCCAAAGTAACTAAAAAAATATTTTTTTTTCCAAAGTAACTAAAAAAATATTTTTTTTTCCAAAGTAACTAAAAAAATATTTTTTTTTCCAAAGTAACTAAAAAAATATTTTTTTTTCCAAAGTAACTAAAAAAATATTTTTTTTTCCAAAGTAACTAAAAAAATATTTTTTTTTCCAAAGTAACTAAAAAAATATTTTTTTTTCCAAAGTAACTAAAAAAATATTTTTTTTTCCAAAGTAACTAAAAAAATTTTTTTTTTTCCAAAGTAACTAAAAAAATATTTTTTTTTCCAAAGTAACTAAAAAAAATTTTTTTTTTCCAAAGAAACTAAAAAATTTTTTTTTTTTCCAAAGTAACTAAAAAAATTTTTTTTTTTCCAAAGTAACTAAAAAATATTTTTTTTTCCAAAGAAACTAAAAAAATTTTTTTTTCCAAAGTAACTAAAAAAAATTTTTTTTTTCCAAAGTAACTAAAAAATTATTTTTTTTCCCAAAGTAACTAAAAAAATATTATTTTTTCCAAAGTAACTAAAAAAATATATTTTTTTTCCAAAGTAACTAAAAAAATATTTTTTTTCCAAAGAAACTAAAAAAATATTTTTTTTTCCAAAGTAACTAAAAAAATATATTTTTTTCCAAAGTAACTAAAAAAATATTTTTTTTTCCAAAGTAACTAAAAAAATATTTTTTTTTCCAAAGTAACTAAAAAAATATTTTTTTTCCAAAGTAACTAAAAAAATATTTTTTTTTCCAAAGTAACTAAAAAAATATTTTTTCTTCCAAAGTAACTAAAAAAATATTTTTTTTTCCAAAGTAACTAAAAAAATATTTTTTTTTCCAAAGTAACTAAAAAAATATTTTTTTTTCCAAAGTAACTAAAAAAATATTTTTTTTTCCAAAAGTAACTAAAAAAATATTTTTTTTTCCAAAGTAACTAAAAAAATATTTTTTTTTCCAAAGTAACTAAAAAAATATATTTTTTTCCAAAGTAACTAAAAAAATAATTTTTTTTCCAAAGTAACTAAAAAAATATTTTTTTTTCCAAAGTAACTAAAAAAATATTTTTTTTTCCAAAGTAACTAAAAAAATAATTTTTTTTCCAAAGTAACTAAAAAAATATTTTTTTTTCCAAAGTAACTAAAAAAATATTTTTTTTTCCAAAGTAACTAAAAAAATATTTTTTTTTCCAAAGTAACTAAAAAAATATTTTTTTTTCCAAAGTAACTAAAAAAATAATTTTTTTTCCAAAGTAACTAAAAAAATATTTTTTTTTCCAAAGTAACTAAAAAAATATTTTTTTTTCCAAAGTAACTAAAAAAATAATTTTTTTTCCAAAGTAACTAAAAAAATAATTTTTTTTCCAAAGTAACTAAAAAAATATTTTTTTTTCCAAAGTAACTAAAAAAATATTTTTTTTTCCAAAGTAACTAAAAAAATATTTTTTTTCCAAAGTAATTAAAAAAATATTTTTTTTTCCAAAGTAACTAAAAAAATATTTTTTTTTCCAAAGTAACTAAAAAAATATTTTTGTTTCCAAAGTAACTAAAAAAATATTTTTTTTTCCAAAGTAACTAAAAAAATATTTTTTTTTCCAAAGTAACTAAAAAAATATTTTTTTTTCCAAAGTAACTAAAAAAATAATTTTTTTTCCAAAGTAACTAAAAAAATATTTTTTTTTCCAAAGTAACTAAAAAAATATTTTTTTTTCCAAAGTAACTAAAAAAATATTTTTTTTTCCAAAGTAACTAAAAAAAATTTTTTTTTTCCAAAGAAACTAAAAAAATATATTTTTTTTCCAAAGTAACTAAAAAATATTTTTTTTTCCAAAGAAACTAAAAAAAAATTTTTTTTCCAAAGTAACTAAAAAAAATATTTTTTTTCCAAAGTAACTAAAAAATTATTTTTTTTCCCAAAGGAACTAAAAAAATATTTTTTTTTCCAAAGTAACTAAAAAAATATTTTTTTTTCCAAAGTAACTAAAAAAATATTTTTTTTTTCCAAAGTAACTAAAAAAATATTTTTTTTCCAAAGAAACTAAAAAAATTTTTTTTTTTCCAAAGTAACTAAAAAAATATTTTTTTTTCCAAAGTAACTAAAAAAATATTTTTTTTTCCAAAGTAACTAAAAAAATATTTTTTTTTCCAAAGTAACTAAAAAAATATTTTTTTTCCAAAGTAACTAAAAAAATATTTTTTTTTCCAAAGTAACTAAAAAAATATTTTTTTTTCCAAAGAAACTAAAAAAATATTTTTTTTCCCAAAGTAACTAAAAAATTATTTTTTTTTTCCAAAGAAACTAAAAAAATATTTTTTTTTCCAAAGTAACTAAAAAAATATTTTTTTTTTCCAAAGTAACTAAAAAAATTTTTTTTTTTCCAAAGTAACTAAAAAATATTTTTTTTTCCAAAGAAACTAAAAAAAATTTTTTTTTCCAAAGTAACTAAAAAAAAAATTTTTTTTCCAAAGTAACTAAAAAATTATTTTTTTTCCCAAAGTAACTAAAAAAATATTATTTTTTCCAAAGTAACTAAAAAAATATTTTTTTTTCCAAAGTAACTAAAAAAATATTTTTTTTCCAAAGAAACTAAAAAAATATTTTTTTTTCCAAAGTAACTAAAAAAATAATTTTTTTTCCAAAGTAACTAAAAAAATATTTTTTTTTCCAAAGTAACTAAAAAAATATTTTTTTTTCCAAAGTAACTAAAAAAATATTTTTTTTCCAAAGTAACTAAAAAAATATTTTTTTTTCCAAAGTAACTAAAAAAATATTTTTTCTTCCAAAGTAACTAAAAAAATATTTTTTTTTCCAAAGTAACTAAAAAAAAATTTTTTTTCCCAAAGAAACTAAAAAAATATTTTTTTTCCCAAAGTAACTAAAAAATTTTTTTTTTTTTCCAAAGAAACTAAAAAAATATTTTTTTTTCCAAAGAAACTAAAAAAATATTTTTTTTTCCAAAGTAACTAAAAAAATATTTTTTTTTCCAAAGTAACTAAAAAAATATTTTTTTTTCCAAAGTAACTAAAAAAATATTTTTGTTTCCAAAGTAACTAAAAAAATATTTTTTTTTCCAAAGTAACTAAAAAAATATTTTTGTTTCCAAAGTAACTAAAAAAATATTTTTTTTTCCAAAGAAACTAAAAAAATATTTTTTTTTCCAAAGTAACTAAAAAAATATTTTTTTTCCCAAAGTAACTAAAAAAAATTTTTTTTTAACAAAGTAACTAAAAAATATTTTTTTTTCCAAAGTAACTAAAAAAATATTTTTTCTTCCAAAGTAACTAAAAAAATATTTTTTTTTCCAAAGTAACTAAAAAAATATTTTTTTTCCCAAAGAAACTAAAAAAATATTTTTTTTCCCAAAGTAACTAAAAAATTTTTTTTTTTTTCCAAAGAAACTAAAAAAATATTTTTTTTTCCAAAGAAACTAAAAAAATATTTTTTTTTCCAAAGTAACTAAAAAAATATTTTTTTTTCCAAAGTAACTAAAAAAATATTTTTTTTTCCAAAGTAACTAAAAAAATATTTTTGTTTCCAAAGTAACTAAAAAAATATTTTTTTTTCCAAAGTAACTAAAAAAATATTTTTGTTTCCAAAGTAACTAAAAAAATATTTTTTTTTCCAAAGAAACTAAAAAAATATTTTTTTTTCCAAAGTAACTAAAAAAATATTTTTTTTCCCAAAGTAACTAAAAAAAATTTTTTTTTAACAAAGTAACTAAAAAATTTTTTTTTTTCCAAAGTAACTAAAAAAATATTTTTTTTTCCAAAGTAACTAAAAAAATATTTTTTTTTCCAAAGTAACTAAAAAAATATTTTTGTTTCCAAAGTAACTAAAAAAATATTTTTTTTTCCAAAGTAACTAAAAAAATATTTTTTTTTCCAAAGTAACTAAAAAAAATATTTTTTTTTCCAAAGTAACTAAAAAATATTTTTTTTCCAAAGTAATTAAAAAAATATTTTTTTTTCCAAAGTAAGTAAAAAAATATTTTTTTTCCAAAGTAACTAAAAAAATATTTTTTTTTCCAAAGTAACTAAAAAAATATTTTTTTTTCCAAAGTAACTAAAAAAATATTTTTTTTTCCAAAGTAACTAAAAAAATATTTTTTTTTCCAAAGTAACTAAAAAAATAATTTTTTTTCCAAAGTAACTAAAAAAATATTTTTTTTTCCAAAGTAACTAAAAAAATATTTTTTTTTCCAAAGTAACTAAAAAAATAATTTTTTTTCCAAAGTAACTAAAAAAATATTTTTTTTTCCAAAGTAACTAAAAAAATATTTTTTTTCCCAAAGTAACTAAAAAAAATTTTTTTTTAACAAAGTAACTAAAAAATATTTTTTTTTCCAAAGTAACTAAAAAAATAATTTTTTTTCCAAAGTAACTAAAAAAATATTTTTTTTTCCAAAGTAACTAAAAAAATATTTTTTTTTCCAAAGTAACTAAAAAATTTTTTTTTTTTCCAAAGAAACTAAAAAAATATTTTTTTTTTCCAAAGTAACTAAAAAAATTTTTTTTTTTCCAAAGTAACTAAAAAATATTTTTTTTTCCAAAGAAACTAAAAAAATATTTTTTTTTCCAAAGTAACTAAAAAAATATTTTTTTTCCCAAAGTAACTAAAAAAAATTTTTTTTTAACAAAGTAACTAAAAAATATTTTTTTTTCCAAAGTAACTAAAAAAATATTTTTTCTTCCAAAGTAACTAAAAAAATATTTTTTTTTCCAAAGTAACTAAAAAAATATTTTTTTTCCCAAAGAAACTAAAAAAATATTTTTTTTCCCAAAGTAACTAAAATTTTTTTTTTTTTTTCCAAAGAAACTAAAAAAATATTTTTTTTTCCAAAGAAACTAAAAAAATATTTTTTTTTCCAAAGTAACTAAAAAAATATTTTTTTTTCCAAAGTAACTAAAAAAATATTTTTTTTTCCAAAGTAACTAAAAAAATATTTTTGTTTCCAAAGTAACTAAAAAAATATTTTTTTTTCCAAAGTAACTAAAAAAATATTTTTGTTTCCAAAGTAACTAAAAAAATATTTTTTTTTCCAAAGAAACTAAAAAAATATTTTTTTTTCCAAAGTAACTAAAAAAATATTTTTTTTCCCAAAGTAACTAAAAAAAATTTTTTTTTAACAAAGTAACTAAAAAATTTTTTTTTTTCCAAAGTAACTAAAAAAATATTTTTTTTTCCAAAGTAACTAAAAAAATATTTTTTTTTCCAAAGTAACTAAAAAAATATTTTTTTTTCCAAAGTAACTAAAAAAATTTTTTTTTTTCCAAAGAAACTAAAAAAATATTATTTTTTTTCCAAAGTAACTAAAAAAATTTTTTTTTTTCCAAAGTAACTAAAAAATATTTTTTTTTCCAAAGAAACTAAAAAAATTTTTTTTTTCCAAAGTAACTAAAAAATATATTTTTTTTTCCAAAGTAACTAAAAAATATTTTTTTTCCAAAGTAATTAAAAAAATATTTTTTTTTCCAAAGTAAGTAAAAAAATATTTTTTTTTCCAAAGTAACTAAAAAAATAATTTTTTTTCCAAAGTAACTAAAAAAATAATTTTTTTTCCAAAGTAACTAAAAAAATATTTTTTTTTCCAAAGTAACTAAAAAAATATTTTTTTTTCCAAAGTAACTAAAAAAATATTTTTTTTTCCAAAGTAACTAAAAAAATAATTTTTTTTCCAAAGTAACTAAAAAAATATTTTTTTTTCCAAAGTAACTAAAAAAATAATTTTTTTTCCAAAGTAACTAAAAAAATAATTTTTTTTCCAAAGTAACTAAAAAAATATTTTTTTTCCCAAAGTAACTAAAAAAAATTTTTTTTTAACAAAGTAACTAAAAAATATTTTTTTTTCCAAAGTAACTAAAAAAATATTTTTTTTTCCAAAGTAACTAAAAAAATATTTTTTTTTCCAAAGTAACTAAAAAAATATTTTTTTTTCCAAAGTAACTAAAAAAATATTTTTTTTTCCAAAGTAACTAAAAAAATATTTTTTTTTCCAAAGTAACTAAAAAAATATTTTTTTTCCCAAAGTAACTAAAAAATTTTTTTTTTTAACAAAGTAACTAAAAAATATTTTTTTTCCCAAAGTAACTAAAAAAATATTTTTTTTTCCAAAGTAACTAAAAAAATATTTTTTTTTCCAAAGTAACTAAAAAAATATTTTTTTTTCCAAAGTAACTAAAAAAATATTTTTTTTTCCAAAGTAACTAAAAAAATATTTTTTTTTCCAAAGTAACTAAAAAAATATTTTTTTTTCCAAAGTAACTAAAAAAATATTTTTTTTTCCAAAGTAACTAAAAAAATATTTTTTTTCCAAAGTAACTAAAAAAATATTTTTTTTTCCAAAGTAACTAAAAAAATATTTTTTTTTCCAAAGAAACTTAAAAAAAATTTTTTTTTTCCAAAGAAACTAAAAAAATATTTTTTTTTTCCAAAGTAACTAAAAAAATATTTTTTTTCCCAAAGTAACTAAAAAAAATTTTTTTTTAACAAAGTAACTAAAAAATATTTTTTTTTCCAAAGTAACTAAAAAAATATTTTTTTTTCCAAAGTAACTAAAAAAATATTTTTTTTTCCAAAGTAACTAAAAAAATATTTTTTTTTCCAAAGTAACTAAAAAAATTTTTTTTTTTCCAAAGAAACTAAAAAAATATTTTTTTTTTCCAAAGTAACTAAAAAAAATTTTTTTTTTCCAAAGTAACTAAAAAATATTTTTTTTTCCAAAGAAACTAAAAAAATTTTTTTTTTCCAAAGTAACTAAAAAAAATTTTTTTTTTCCAAAGTAACTAAAAAATTATTTTTTTTCCCAAAGTAACTAAAAAAATATTATTTTTTCCAAAGTAACTAAAAAAATATTTTTTTTTCCAAAGTAACTAAAAAAATATTTTTGTTTCCAAAGTAACTAAAAAAATATTTTTTTTTCCAAAGTAACTAAAAAAATATTTTTTTTTCCAAAGTAACTAAAAAAATAATTTTTTTTCCAAAGTAACTAAAAAAATATTTTTTTTTCCAAAGTAACTAAAAAAATAATTTTTTTTCCAAAGTAACTAAAAAAATTTTTTTTTTTCCAAAGTAACTAAAAAAATATTTTTTTCCCAAAGTAACTAAAAAAAATTTTTTTTTAACAAAGTAACTAAAAAATATTTTTTTTTCCAAAGTAACTAAAAAAATATTTTTTTTTCCAAAGTAACTAAAAAAATATTTTTTTTTCCAAAGTAACTAAAAAAATATTTTTTTTTCCAAAGTAACTAAAAAAATATTTTTTTTTCCAAAGTAACTAAAAAAATATTTTTTTTTCCAAAGTAACTAAAAAAATATTTTTTTTTCCAAAGTAACTAAAAAAATATTTTTTTTTCCAAAGTAACTAAAAAAATATTTTTTTTCCAAAGTAACTAAAAAAATATTTTTTTTTCCAAAGTAACTAAAAAAATATTTTTTTTCCAAAGTAACTAAAAAAATATTTTTTTTTCCAAAGTAACTAAAAAAATATTTTTTTTTCCAAAGAAACTTAAAAAAAAATTTTTTTTTCCAAAGAAACTAAAAAAATATTTTTTTTTTCCAAAGTAACTAAAAAAATATTTTTTTTCCCAAAGTAACTAAAAAAAATGTTTTTTTAACAAAGTAACTAAAAAATATTTTTTTTTCCAAAGTAACTAAAAAAATATTTTTTTTTCCAAAGTAACTAAAAAAATATTTTTTTTTCCAAAGTAACTAAAAAAATATTTTTTTTTCCAAAGTAACTAAAAAAATATTTTTTTTTCCAAAGAAACTAAAAAAATATTTTTTTTTTCCAAAGTAACTAAAAAAAATTTTTTTTTTCCAAAGTAACTAAAAAATATTTTTTTTTCCAAAGAAACTAAAAAAATTTTTTTTTTCCAAAGTAACTAAAAAAATTTTTTTTTTTCCAAAGTAACTAAAAAATTATTTTTTTTCCCAAAGTAACTAAAAAAATATTATTTTTTCCAAAGTAACTAAAAAAATATTTTTTTTTCCAAAGTAACTAAAAAAATATTTTTGTTTCCAAAGTAACTAAAAAAATATTTTTTTTCCAAAGTAACTAAAAAAATATTTTTTTTTCCAAAGTAACTAAAAAAATATTTTTTTTTCCAAAGTAACTAAAAAAAATAATTTTTTTTCCAAAGTAACTAAAAAAATATTTTTTTTTCCAAAGTAACTAAAAAAATATTTTTTTTTCCAAAGTAACTAAAAAAATATTTTTTTTTCCAAAGTAACTAAAAAATATTTTTTTTTCCAAAGAAACTAAAAAAATATTTTTTTTTCCAAAGTAAGTAAAAAAATATTTTTTTTTCCAAAGTAACTAAAAAAATAATTTTTTTTCCAAAGTAACTAAAAAAATAATTTTTTTTCCAAAGTAACTAAAAAAATATTTTTTTTTCCAAAGTAACTAAAAAAATATTTTTTTTTCCAAAGTAACTAAAAAAATATTTTTTTTTCCAAAGTAACTAAAAAAATATTTTTTTTTCCAAAGTAACTAAAAAAATAATTTTTTTTCCAAAGTAACTAAAAAAATATTTTTTTTTCCAAAGTAACTAAAAAAATATTTTTTTTCCAAAGTAACTAAAAAAATATTTTTTTTTCCAAAGTAACTAAAAAAATATTTTTTTTTCCTAAGTAACTAAAAAAAAAATTTTTTTTCCAAAGAAACTAAAAAAATATTTTTTTTTCCAAAGTAACTAAAAAAATATTTTTTTTCCCAAAGTAACTAAAAAAAAATTTTTTTTCCAAAGAAACTAAAAAAATATTTTTTTTTCCAAAGTAACTAAAAAAATATTTTTTTTCCCAAAGTAACTAAAAAAATTTTTTTTTTAACAAAGTAACTAAAAAATTTTTTTTTTTCCAAAGTAACTAAAAAAATATTTTTTTTTCCAAAGTAACTAAAAATTATTTTTTTTTTCCAAAGAAACTAAAAAAATATTTTTTTTTTCCAAAGTAACTAAAAAAATTTTTTTTTTTCCAAAGTAACTAAAAAATATTTTTTTTTCCAAAGAAACTAAAAAAAATTTTTTTTTCCAAAGTAACTAAAAAAAATTTTTTTTTTCCAAAGTAACTAAAAAATTATTTTTTTTCCCAAAGTAACTAAAAAAATATTATTTTTTCCAAAGTAACTAAAAAAATATTTTTTTTTCCAAAGTAACTAAAAAAATATTTTTTTTCCAAAGAAACTAAAAAAATATTTTTTTTTCCAAAGTAACTAAAAAAATATTTTTTTTTCCAAAGTAACTAAAAAAATATTTTTTTTTCCAAAGTAACTAAAAAAATATTTTTTTTTCCAAAGTAACTAAAAAAATATTTTTTTTCCAAAGTAACTAAAAAAATATTTTTTTTTCCAAAGTAACTAAAAAAATATTTTTTCTTCCAAAGTAACTAAAAAAATATTTTTTTTTCCAAAGAAACTAAAAAAATATTTTTTTTCCCAAAGTAACTAAAAAATTTTTTTTTTTTTCCAAAGAAACTAAAAAAATATTTTTTTTCCCAAAGAAACTAAAAAAATATTTTTTTTTCCAAAGTAACTAAAAAAATATTTTTTTTTTCCAAAGTAACTAAAAAAATATTTTTTTTTCCAAAGTAACTAAAAAAATATTTTTGTTTCCAAAGTAACTAAAAAAATATTTTTTTTTCCAAAGTAACTAAAAAAATATTTTTTTTTTCCAAAGTAACTAAAAAAAATATTTTTTTTTCCAAAGTAACTAAAAAAATATTTTTTTTCCAAAGTAATTAAAAAAATATTTTTTTTTCCAAAGTAACTAAAAAAATATTTTTTTTTCCAAAGTAACTAAAAAAATATTTTTTTTTCCAAAGTAACTAAAAAAATATTTTTTTTTCCAAAGTAACTAAAAAAATATTTTTTTTTCCAAAGTAACTAAAAAAATATTTTTTTTCCAAAGTAACTAAAAAAATATTTTTTTTTCCAAAGTAACTAAAAAAATATTTTTTTTTCCAAAGTAACTAAAAAAATATTTTTTTTTCCAAAGTAACTAAAAAAAATTTTTTTTTTCCAAAGTAACTAAAAAAATATTTTTTTTTCCAAAGTAACTAAAAAAAATTTTTTTTTTCCAAAGAAACTAAAAAAAATTTTTTTTTTCCAAAGTAACTAAAAAATTTTTTTTTTTTCCAAAGTAACTAAAAAATATTTTTTTTTCCAAAGAAACTAAAAAAAATTTTTTTTTCCAAAGTAACTAAAAAAAATTTTTTTTTTCCAAAGTAACTAAAAAATTATTTTTTTTCCCAAAGTAACTAAAAAAATATTATTTTTTCCAAAGTAACTAAAAAAATATATTTTTTTTCCAAAGTAACTAAAAAAATATTTTTTTTCCAAAGTAACTAAAAAAATATTTTTTTTTCCAAAGTAACTAAAAAAATATTTTTTTTTCCAAAGTAACTAAAAAAATATTTTTTTTTCCAAAGTAACTAAAAAAATATTTTTTTTCCAAAGTAACTAAAAAAATATTTTTTTTTCCAAAGTAACTAAAAAAATATTTTTTCTTCCAAAGTAACTAAAAAAATATTTTTTTTTCCAAAGTAACTAAAAAAATATTTTTTTTTCCAAAGTAACTAAAAAAATATTTTTTTTTCCAAAGTAACTAAAAAAATATTTTTTTTTCCAAAGTAACTAAAAAAATATTTTTTTTTCCAAAGTAACTAAAAAAATATTTTTTTTTCCAAAGTAACTAAAAAAATATTTTTTTTTCCAAAGTAACTAAAAAAATAATTTTTTTTCCAAAGTAACTAAAAAAATATTTTTTTTTCCAAAGTAACTAAAAAAATATTTTTTTTTCCAAAGTAACTAAAAAAATAATTTTTTTTCCAAAGTAACTAAAAAAATATTTTTTTTTCCAAAGTAACTAAAAAAATATTTTTTTTTCCAAAGTAACTAAAAAAATATTTTTTTTTCCAAAGTAACTAAAAAAATATTTTTTTTTCCAAAGAAACTAAAAAAATATTTTTTTTTCCAAAGTAACTAAAAAAATATTTTTTTTTCCAAAGTAACTAAAAAAATATTTTTTTTTCCAAAGTAACTAAAAAAATATTTTTGTTTCCAAAGTAACTAAAAAAATATTTTTTTTTCCAAAGTAACTAAAAAAATATTTTTGTTTCCAAAGTAACTAAAAAAATATTTTTTTTTCCAAAGAAACTAAAAAAATATTTTTTTTTCCAAAGTAACTAAAAAAATATTTTTTTTCCCAAAGTAACTAAAAAAAATTTTTTTTTAACAAAGTAACTAAAAAATTTTTTTTTTTCCAAAGTAACTAAAAAAATATTTTTTTTTCCAAAGTAACTAAAAAAATATTTTTTTTTCCAAAGTAACTAAAAAAATATTTTTTTTTCCAAAGTAACTAAAAAAATTTTTTTTTTTCCAAAGAAACTAAAAAAATATTATTTTTTTTCCAAAGTAACTAAAAAAATTTTTTTTTTTCCAAAGTAACTAAAAAATATTTTTTTTTCCAAAGAAACTAAAAAAATTTTTTTTTTCCAAAGTAACTAAAAAAAAATTTTTTTTTCCAAAGTAACTAAAAAATTATTTTTTTTCCCAAAGTAACTAAAAAAATATTATTTTTTCCAAAGTAACTAAAAAAATATTTTTTTTTCCAAAGTAACTAAAAAAATATTTTTGTTTCCAAAGTAACTAAAAAAATATTTTTTTTTCCAAAGTAACTAAAAAAATATTTTTTTTTCCAAAGTAACTAAAAAAAATATTTTTTTTTCCAAAGTAACTAAAAAATATTTTTTTTCCAAAGTAATTAAAAAAATATTTTTTTTTCCAAAGTAAGTAAAAAAATATTTTTTTTTCCAAAGTAACTAAAAAAATAATTTTTTTTCCAAAGTAACTAAAAAAATAATTTTTTTTCCAAAGTAACTAAAAAAATATTTTTTTTTCCAAAGTAACTAAAAAAATATTTTTTTTTCCAAAGTAACTAAAAAAATATTTTTTTTTCCAAAGTAACTAAAAAAATAATTTTTTTTCCAAAGTAACTAAAAAAATATTTTTTTTTCCAAAGTAACTAAAAAAATAATTTTTTTTCCAAAGTAACTAAAAAAATATTTTTTTTTCCAAAGTAACTAAAAAAATATTTTTTTTCCCAAAGTAACTAAAAAAAATTTTTTTTTAACAAAGTAACTAAAAAATATTTTTTTTTCCAAAGTAACTAAAAAAATATTTTTTTTTCCAAAGTAACTAAAAAAATATTTTTTTTTCCAAAGTAACTAAAAAAATATTTTTTTTTCCAAAGTAACTAAAAAAATATTTTTTTTTCCAAAGTAACTAAAAAAATATTTTTTTTTCCAAAGTAACTAAAAAAATATTTTTTTTCCCAAAGTAACTAAAAAATTTTTTTTTTTAACAAAGTAACTAAAAAATATTTTTTTTCCCAAAGTAACTAAAAAAATATTTTTTTTTCCAAAGTAACTAAAAAAATATTTTTTTTTCCAAAGTAACTAAAAAAATATTTTTTTTTCCAAAGTAACTAAAAAAATATTTTTTTTTCCAAAGTAACTAAAAAAATATTTTTTTTTCCAAAGTAACTAAAAAAATATTTTTTTTTCCAAAGTAACTAAAAAAATATTTTTTTTTCCAAAGTAACTAAAAAAATATTTTTTTTCCAAAGTAACTAAAAAAATATTTTTTTTTCCAAAGTAACTAAAAAAATATTTTTTTTCCAAAGTAACTAAAAAAATATTTTTTTTTCCAAAGTAACTAAAAAAATATTTTTTTTTCCAAAGAAACTTAAAAATTTTTTTTTTTTTCCAAAGAAACTAAAAAAATATTTTTTTTTTCCAAAGTAACTAAAAAAATATTTTTTTTCCCAAAGTAACTAAAAAAAAATTTTTTTTAACAAAGTAACTAAAAAATTTTTTTTTTTCCAAAGTAACTAAAAAAATATTTTTTTTTCCAAAGTAACTAAAAAAATATTTTTTTTTCCAAAGTAACTAAAAAAATATTTTTTTTTCCAAAGTAACTAAAAAATTTTTTTTTTTTCCAAAGAAACTAAAAAAATATTTTTTTTTTCAAAGTAACTAAAAAAATTTTTTTTTTTCCAAAGTAACTAAAAAATATTTTTTTTTCCAAAGAAACTAAAAAAATTTTTTTTTTCCAAAGTAACTAAAAAAAATTTTTTTTTTCCAAAGTAACTAAAAAATTATTTTTTTTCCCAAAGTAACTAAAAAAATATTATTTTTTCCAAAGTAACTAAAAAAATATTTTTTTTTCCAAAGTAACTAAAAAAATATTTTTGTTTCCAAAGTAACTAAAAAAATATTTTTTTTTCCAAAGTAACTAAAAAAATATTTTTTTTTCCAAAGTAACTAAAAAAATAATTTTTTTTCCAAAGTAACTAAAAAAATATTTTTTTTTCCAAAGTAACTAAAAAAATAATTTTTTTTCCAAAGTAACTAAAAAAAATTTTTTTTTTCCAAAGTAACTAAAAAAATATTTTTTTTCCCAAAGTAACTAAAAAAAATTTTTTTTTAACAAAGTAACTAAAAAATATTTTTTTTTCCAAAGTAACTAAAAAAATATTTTTTTTTCCAAAGTAACTAAAAAAATATTTTTTTTTCCAAAGTAACTAAAAAAATATTTTTTTTTCCAAAGTAACTAAAAAAATATTTTTTTTTCCAAAGTAACTAAAAAAATATTTTTTTTTCCAAAGTAACTAAAAAAATATTTTTTTTTCCAAAGTAACTAAAAAAATATTTTTTTTTCCAAAGTAACTAAAAAAATATTTTTTTTCCAAAGTAACTAAAAAAATATTTTTTTTTCCAAAGTAACTAAAAAAATATTTTTTTTCCAAAGTAACTAAAAAAATATTTTTTTTTCCAAAGTAACTAAAAAAATATTTTTTTTTCCAAAGAAACTTAAAAAAAAATTTTTTTTTCCAAAGAAACTAAAAAAATATTTTTTTTTTCCAAAGTAACTAAAAAAATATTTTTTTTCCCAAAGTAACTAAAAAAAATTTTTTTTTAACAAAGTAACTAAAAAATATTTTTTTTTCCAAAGTAACTAAAAAAATATTTTTTTTTCCAAAGTAACTAAAAAAATATTTTTTTTTCCAAAGTAACTAAAAAAATATTTTTTTTTCCAAAGTAACTAAAAAAATATTTTTTTTTCCAAAGAAACTAAAAAAATATTTTTTTTTTCCAAAGTAACTAAAAAAAATTTTTTTTTTCCAAAGTAACTAAAAAATATTTTTTTTTCCAAAGAAACTAAAAAAATTTTTTTTTTCCAAAGTAACTAAAAAAAATTTTTTTTTTCCAAAGTAACTAAAAAATTATTTTTTTTCCCAAAGTAACTAAAAAAATATTATTTTTTCCAAAGTAACTAAAAAAATATTTTTTTTTCCAAAGTAACTAAAAAAATATTTTTGTTTCCAAAGTAACTAAAAAAATATTTTTTTTCCAAAGTAACTAAAAAAATATTTTTTTTTCCAAAGTAACTAAAAAAATATTTTTTTTTCCAAAGTAACTAAAAAAAATAATTTTTTTTCCAAAGTAACTAAAAAAATATTTTTTTTTCCAAAGTAACTAAAAAAATATTTTTTTTTCCAAAGTAACTAAAAAAATATTTTTTTTTCCAAAGTAACTAAAAAATATTTTTTTTTCCAAAGAAACTAAAAAAATTTTTTTTTTCCAAAGTAACTAAAAAAAAATTTTTTTTTCCAAAGTAACTAAAAAATTTTTTTTTTTCCCAAAGTAACTAAAAAAATATTATTTTTTCCAAAGTAACTAAAAAAATATTTTTTTTTCCAAAGTAACTAAAAAAATATTTTTTTTCCAAAGAAACTAAAAAAATATTTTTTTTTCCAAAGTAACTAAAAAAATAATTTTTTTTCCAAAGTAACTAAAAAAATATTTTTTTTTCCAAAGTAACTAAAAAAATATTTTTTTTTCCAAAGTAACTAAAAAAATATTTTTTTTCCAAAGTAACTAAAAAAATATTTTTTTTTCCAAAGTAACTAAAAAAATATTTTTTCTTCCAAAGTAACTAAAAAAATATTTTTTTTTCCAAAGTAACTAAAAAAATATTTTTTTTCCCAAAGAAACTAAAAAAATATTTTTTTTCCCAAAGTAACTAAAAATTTTTTTTTTTTTCCAAAGAAACTAAAAAAATATTTTTTTTTCCAAAGAAACTAAAAAAATATTTTTTTTTCCAAAGTAACTAAAAAAATATTTTTTTTTCCAAAGTAACTAAAAAAATATTTTTTTTTCCAAAGTAACTAAAAAAATATTTTTGTTTCCAAAGTAACTAAAAAAATATTTTTGTTTCCAAAGTAACTAAAAAAATATTTTTTTTTCCAAAGAAACTAAAAAAATATTTTTTTTTCCAAAGTAACTAAAAAAATATTTTTTTTCCCAAAGTAACTAAAAAAAATTTTTTTTTAACAAAGTAACTAAAAAATATTTTTTTTCCCAAAGTAACTAAAAAAAATATTTTTTCTTCCAAAGTAACTAAAAAAATATTTTTTTTTCCAAAGTAACTAAAAAAATATTTTTTTTCCCAAAGAAACTAAAAAAATATTTTTTTTCCCAAAGTAACTAAAAATTTTTTTTTTTTTTCCAAAGAAACTAAAAAAATATTTTTTTTTCCAAAGAAACTAAAAAAATATTTTTTTTTCCAAAGTAACTAAAAAAATATTTTTTTTTCCAAAGTAACTAAAAAAATATTTTTTTTTCCAAAGTAACTAAAAAAATATTTTTGTTTCCAAAGTAACTAAAAAAATATTTTTTTTTCCAAAGTAACTAAAAAAATATTTTTGTTTCCAAAGTAACTAAAAAAATTTTTTTTTTTCCAAAGAAACTAAAAAAATATTTTTTTTTCCAAAGTAACTAAAAAAATATTTTTTTTCCCAAAGTAACTAAAAAAAATTTTTTTTTAACAAAGTAACTAAAAAATTTTTTTTTTTCCAAAGTAACTAAAAAAATATTTTTTTTTCCAAAGTAACTAAAAAAATATTTTTTTTTCCAAAGTAACTAAAAAAATATTTTTTTTTCCAAAGTAACTAAAAAAATTTTTTTTTTTCCAAAGAAACTAAAAAAATATTTTTTTTTTCCAAAGTAACTAAAAAAAATTTTTTTTTTCCAAAGTAACTAAAAAAATTTTTTTTTTTCCAAAGTAACTAAAAAATTATTTTTTTTCCCAAAGTAACTAAAAAAATATTATTTTTTCCAAAGTAACTAAAAAAATATTTTTTTTTCCAAAGTAACTAAAAAAATATTTTTGTTTCCAAAGTAACTAAAAAAATATTTTTTTTCCAAAGTAACTAAAAAAATATTTTTTTTTCCAAAGTAACTAAAAAAATATTTTTTTTTCCAAAGTAACTAAAAAAATAATTTTTTTTCCAAAGTAACTAAAAAAATATTTTTTTTTCCAAAGTAACTAAAAAAATATTTTTTTTTCCAAAGTAACTAAAAAAATATTTTTTTTTCCAAAGTAACTAAAAAAAAATTTTTTTTTCCAAAGAAACTAAAAAAATATTTTTTTTTTCCAAAGTAACTAAAAAATATTTTTTTTTCCAAAGAAACTAAAAAAAAATTTTTTTTCCAAAGTAACTAAAAAAAATTTTTTTTTTCCAAAGTAACTAAAAAATTATTTTTTTTCCCAAAGGAACTAAAAAAATATTATTTTTTCCAAAGTAACTAAAAAAATATTTTTTTTTCCAAAGTAACTAAAAAAATATTTTTTTTTCCAAAGTAACTAAAAAAATATTTTTTTTCCAAAGAAACTAAAAAAATATTTTTTTTTCCAAAGTAACTAAAAAAATATTTTTTTTTCCAAAGTAACTAAAAAAATATTTTTTTTTCCAAAGTAACTAAAAAAATATTTTTTTTTCCAAAGTAACTAAAAAAATATTTTTTTTCCAAAGTAACTAAAAAAATATTTTTTTTTCCAAAGTAACTAAAAAAATATTTTTTTTTCCAAAGAAACTAAAAAAATATTTTTTTTCCCAAAGTAACTAAAAAATTATTTTTTTTTTCCAAAGAAACTAAAAAAATATTTTTTTTTCCAAAGTAACTAAAAAAATATTTTTTTTTCCAAAGTAACTAAAAAAATTTTTTTTTTTCCAAAGTAACTAAAAAATATTTTTTTTTCCAAAGAAACTAAAAAAAATTTTTTTTTCCAAAGTAACTAAAAAAAATTTTTTTTTTCCAAAGTAACTAAAAAATTATTTTTTTTCCCAAAGTAACTAAAAAAATATTATTTTTTCCAAAGTAACTAAAAAAATATTTTTTTTTCCAAAGTAACTAAAAAAATATTTTTTTTCCAAAGAAACTAAAAAAATATTTTTTTTTCCAAAGTAACTAAAAAAATAATTTTTTTTCCAAAGTAACTAAAAAAATATTTTTTTTTCCAAAGTAACTAAAAAAATATTTTTTTTTCCAAAGTAACTAAAAAAATATTTTTTTTCCAAAGTAACTAAAAAAATATTTTTTTTTCCAAAGTAACTAAAAAAATATTTTTTCTTCCAAAGTAACTAAAAAAATATTTTTTTTTCCAAAGTAACTAAAAAAATATTTTTTTTCCCAAAGAAACTAAAAAAATATTTTTTTTCCCAAAGTAACTAAAAATTTTTTTTTTTTTTCCAAAGAAACTAAAAAAATATTTTTTTTTCCAAAGAAACTAAAAAAATATTTTTTTTTCCAAAGTAACTAAAAAAATATTTTTTTTTCCAAAGTAACTAAAAAAATATTTTTTTTTCCAAAGTAACTAAAAAAATATTTTTGTTTCCAAAGTAACTAAAAAAATATTTTTTTTTCCAAAGTAACTAAAAAAATATTTTTGTTTCCAAAGTAACTAAAAAAATATTTTTTTTTCCAAAGAAACTAAAAAAATATTTTTTTTTCCAAAGTAACTAAAAAAATATTTTTTTTCCCAAAGTAACTAAAAAAAATTTTTTTTTAACAAAGTAACTAAAAAATATTTTTTTTTCCAAAGTAACTAAAAAAATATTTTTTCTTCCAAAGTAACTAAAAAAATATTTTTTTTTCCAAAGTAACTAAAAAAATATTTTTTTTCCCAAAGAAACTAAAAAAATATTTTTTTTCCCAAAGTAACTAAAAATTTTTTTTTTTTTTCCAAAGAAACTAAAAAAATATTTTTTTTTCCAAAGAAACTAAAAAAATATTTTTTTTTCCAAAGTAACTAAAAAAATATTTTTTTTTCCAAAGTAACTAAAAAAATATTTTTTTTTCCAAAGTAACTAAAAAAATATTTTTGTTTCCAAAGTAACTAAAAAAATTTTTTTTTTTCCAAAGTAACTAAAAAAATATTTTTGTTTCCAAAGTAACTAAAAAAATATTTTTTTTTCCAAAGAAACTAAAAAAATATTTTTTTTTCCAAAGTAACTAAAAAAATATTTTTTTTCCCAAAGTAACTAAAAAAAATTTTTTTTTAACAAAGTAACTAAAAAAATTTTTTTTTTCCAAAGTAACTAAAAAAATTTTTTTTTTTCCAAAGTAACTAAAAAAATATTTTTTTTTCCAAAGTAACTAAAAAAATATTTTTTTTTCCAAAGTAACTAAAAAAATTTTTTTTTTTCCAAAGAAACTAAAAAAATATTTTTTTTTTCCAAAGTAACTAAAAAAATTTTTTTTTTCCAAAGTAACTAAAAAATATTTTTTTTTCCAAAGTAACTAAAAAAATATTTTTTTTTTCCAAAGTAACTAAAAAAATTTTTTTTTTTCCAAAGTAACTAAAAAATATTTTTTTTTCCAAAGAAACTAAAAAATTTTTTTTTTTCCAAAGTAACTAAAAAAAAATTTTTTTTTCCAAAGTAACTAAAAAATTTTTTTTTTTCCCAAAGTAACTAAAAAAATATTATTTTTTCCAAAGTAACTAAAAAAATATTTTTTTTTCCAAAGTAACTAAAAAAATATTTTTTTTCCAAAGAAACTAAAAAAATATTTTTTTTTCCAAAGTAACTAAAAAAATAATTTTTTTTCCAAAGTAACTAAAAAAATATTTTTTTTTCCAAAGAAACTAAAAAAATATTTTTTTTTTCCAAAGTAACTAAAAAATATTTTTTTTTCCAAAGAAACTAAAAAAAAAATTTTTTTTTCCAAAGTAACTAAAAAATTTTTTTTTTTCCCAAAGTAACTAAAAAAATATTATTTTTTCCAAAGTAACTAAAAAAATATTTTTTTTTCCAAAGTAACTAAAAAAATATTTTTTTTCCAAAGAAACTAAAAAAATATTTTTTTTTCCAAAGTAACTAAAAAAATAATTTTTTTTCCAAAGTAACTAAAAAAATATTTTTTTTCCAAAGTAACTAAAAAAATATTTTTTTTTCCAAAGTAACTAAAAAAATATTTTTTTTCCAAAGTAACTAAAAAAATATTTTTTTTTCCAAAGTAACTAAAAAAATATTTTTTCTTCCAAAGTAACTAAAAAAATATTTTTTTTTCCAAAGTAACTAAAAAAATATTTTTTTTCCCAAAGAAACTAAAAAAATATTTTTTTTCCCAAAGTAACTAAAAATTTTTTTTTTTTTCCAAAGAAACTAAAAAAATATTTTTTTTTCCAAAGAAACTAAAAAAATATTTTTTTTTCCAAAGTAACTAAAAAAATATTTTTTTTTCCAAAGTAACTAAAAAAATATTTTTTTTTCCAAAGTAACTAAAAAAATATTTTTGTTTCCAAAGTAACTAAAAAAATATTTTTTTTTCCAAAGTAACTAAAAAAATATTTTTGTTTCCAAAGTAACTAAAAAAATATTTTTTTTTCCAAAGAAACTAAAAAAATATTTTTTTTTCCAAAGTAACTAAAAAAATATTTTTTTTCCCAAAGTAACTAAAAAAAATTTTTTTTTAACAAAGTAACTAAAAAATATTTTTTTTTCCAAAGTAACTAAAAAAATATTTTTTCTTCCAAAGTAACTAAAAAAATATTTTTTTTTCCAAAGTAACTAAAAAAATATTTTTTTTCCCAAAGAAACTAAAAAAATATTTTTTTTCCCAAAGTAACTAAAAATTTTTTTTTTTTTTCCAAAGAAACTAAAAAAATATTTTTTTTTCCAAAGAAACTAAAAAAATATTTTTTTTTCCAAAGTAACTAAAAAAATATTTTTTTTTCCAAAGTAACTAAAAAAATATTTTTTTTTCCAAAGTAACTAAAAAAATATTTTTGTTTCCAAAGTAACTAAAAAAATATTTTTTTTTCCAAAGTAACTAAAAAAATATTTTTGTTTCCAAAGTAACTAAAAAAATATTTTTTTTTCCAAAGAAACTAAAAAAATATTTTTTTTTCCAAAGTAACTAAAAAAATATTTTTTTTCCCAAAGTAACTAAAAAAAAATTTTTTTTTCCAAAGAAACTAAAAAAATATTTTTTTTTTCCAAAGTAACTAAAAAATATTTTTTTTTCCAAAGAAACTAAAAAAAATTTTTTTTTCCAAAGTAACTAAAAAAAATTTTTTTTTTCCAAAGTAACTAAAAAATTATTTTTTTTCCCAAAGGAACTAAAAAAATATTATTTTTTCCAAAGTAACTAAAAAAATATTTTTTTTTCCAAAGTAACTAAAAAAATTTTTTTTTTTCCAAAGTAACTAAAAAAATATTTTTTTTCCAAAGAAACTAAAAAAATATTTTTTTTTCCAAAGTAACTAAAAAAATATTTTTTTTTCCAAAGTAACTAAAAAAATATTTTTTTTTCCAAAGTAACTAAAAAAATATTTTTTTTTCCAAAGTAACTAAAAAAATATTTTTTTTCCAAAGTAACTAAAAAAATATTTTTTTTTCCAAAGTAACTAAAAAAATATTTTTTTTTCCAAAGAAACTAAAAAAATATTTTTTTTCCCAAAGTAACTAAAAAATTATTTTTTTTTTCCAAAGAAACTAAAAAAATATTTTTTTTTCCAAAGTAACTAAAAAAATATTTTTTTTTCCAAAGTAACTAAAAAAATTTTTTTTTTTCCAAAGTAACTAAAAAATATTTTTTTTTCCAAAGAAACTAAAAAAATTTTTTTTTTCCAAAGTAACTAAAAAAAATTGTTTTTTTCCAAAGTAACTAAAAAATTATTTTTTTTTCCAAAGTAACTAAAAAAATATTTTTTTTCCAAAGAAACTAAAAAAATATTTTTTTTTCCAAAGTAACTAAAAAAATAATTTTTTTTCCAAAGTAACTAAAAAAATATTTTTTTTTCCAAAGTAACTAAAAAAATATTTTTTTTTCCAAAGTAACTAAAAAAATATTTTTTTTCCAAAGTAACTAAAAAAATATTTTTTTTTCCAAAGTAACTAAAAAAATATTTTTTCTTCCAAAGTAACTAAAAAAATATTTTTTTTTCCAAAGTAACTAAAAAAATATTTTTTTTCCCAAAGAAACTAAAAAAATATTTTTTTTCCCAAAGTAACTAAAAATTTTTTTTTTTTTTCCAAAGAAACTAAAAAAATATTTTTTTTTCCAAAGAAACTAAAAAAATATTTTTTTTTCCAAAGTAACTAAAAAAATATTTTTTTTTCCAAAGTAACTAAAAAAATATTTTTTTTTCCAAAGTAACTAAAAAAATATTTTTGTTTCCAAAGTAACTAAAAAAATATTTTTTTTTCCAAAGTAAATAAAAAAATATTTTTGTTTCCAAAGTAACTAAAAAAATATTTTTTTTTCCAAAGAAACTAAAAAAATATTTTTTTTTCCAAAGTAACTAAAAAAATATTTTTTTTCCCAAAGTAACTAAAAAAAATTTTTTTTTAACAAAGTAACTAAAAAATATTTTTTTTTCCAAAGTAACTAAAAAAATATTTTTTCTTCCAAAGTAACTAAAAAAATATTTTTTTTCCAAAGTAACTAAAAAAATATTTTTTTTCCCAAAGAAACTAAAAAAATATTTTTTTTCCCAAAGTAACTAAAAATTTTTTTTTTTTTTCCAAAGAAACTAAAAAAATATTTTTTTTTCCAAAGAAACTAAAAAAATATTTTTTTTTCCAAAGTAACTAAAAAAATATTTTTTTTTCCAAAGTAACTAAAAAAATATTTTTTTTTCCAAAGTAACTAAAAAAATATTTTTGTTTCCAAAGTAACTAAAAAAATATTTTTTTTTCCAAAGTAACTAAAAAAATATTTTTGTTTCCAAAGTAACTAAAAAAATATTTTTTTTTCCAAAGAAACTAAAAAAATATTTTTTTTTCCAAAGTAACTAAAAAAATATTTTTTTTCCCAAAGTAACTAAAAAAAAATTTTTTTTAACAAAGTAACTAAAAAATATTTTTTTTTCCAAAGTAACTAAAAAAATATTTTTTTTTCCAAAGTAACTAAAAAAATATTTTTTTTTCCAAAGTAACTAAAAAAATATTTTTTTTTCCAAAGTAACTAAAAAAATTTTTTTTTTTCCAAAGAAACTAAAAAAATATTTTTTTTTTCCAAAGTAACTAAAAAAATTTTTTTTTTTCCAAAGTAACTAAAAAATATTTTTTTTTCCAAAGTAACTAAAAAAATATTTTTTTTTTCCAAAGTAACTAAAAAAATTTTTTTTTTTCCAAAGTAACTAAAAAATATTTTTTTTTCCAAAGAAACTAAAAAAAAATTTTTTTTCCAAAGTAACTAAAAAAAAATTTTTTTTTCCAAAGTAACTAAAAAATTTTTTTTTTTCCCAAAGTAACTAAAAAAATATTATTTTTTCCAAAGTAACTAAAAAAATATTTTTTTTTCCAAAGTAACTAAAAAAATATTTTTTTTCCAAAGAAACTAAAAAAATATTTTTTTTTCCAAAGTAACTAAAAAAATAATTTTTTTTCCAAAGTAACTAAAAAAATATTTTTTTTTCCAAAGAAACTAAAAAAATATTTTTTTTTTCCAAAGTAACTAAAAAATATTTTTTTTTCCAAAGAAACTAAAAAAAAAAAAAAAATTTCCAAAGTAACTAAAAAATTTTTTTTTTTCCCAAAGTAACTAAAAAAATATTATTTTTTCCAAAGTAACTAAAAAAATATTTTTTTTTCCAAAGTAACTAAAAAAATATTTTTTTTCCAAAGAAACTAAAAAAATATTTTTTTTTCCAAAGTAACTAAAAAAATAATTTTTTTTCCAAAGTAACTAAAAAAATATTTTTTTTCCAAAGTAACTAAAAAAATATTTTTTTTTCCAAAGTAACTAAAAAAATATTTTTTTTCCAAAGTAACTAAAAAAATATTTTTTTTTCCAAAGTAACTAAAAAAATATTTTTTCTTCCAAAGTAACTAAAAAAATATTTTTTTTTCCAAAGTAACTAAAAAAATATTTTTTTTCCCAAAGAAACTAAAAAAATATTTTTTTTCCCAAAGTAACTAAAAATTTTTTTTTTTTTCCAAAGAAACTAAAAAAATATTTTTTTTTCCAAAGAAACTAAAAAAATATTTTTTTTTCCAAAGTAACTAAAAAAATATTTTTTTTTCCAAAGTAACTAAAAAAATATTTTTTTTTCCAAAGTAACTAAAAAAATATTTTTGTTTCCAAAGTAACTAAAAAAATATTTTTTTTTCCAAAGTAACTAAAAAAATATTTTTGTTTCCAAAGTAACTAAAAAAATATTTTTTTTTCCAAAGAAACTAAAAAAATATTTTTTTTTCCAAAGTAACTAAAAAAATATTTTTTTTCCCAAAGTAACTAAAAAAAATTTTTTTTTAACAAAGTAACTAAAAAATATTTTTTTTTCCAAAGTAACTAAAAAAATATTTTTTCTTCCAAAGTAACTAAAAAAATATTTTTTTTTCCAAAGTAACTAAAAAAATATTTTTTTTCCCAAAGAAACTAAAAAAATATTTTTTTTCCCAAAGTAACTAAAAATTTTTTTTTTTTTTCCAAAGAAACTAAAAAAATATTTTTTTTTCCAAAGAAACTAAAAAAATATTTTTTTTTCCAAAGTAACTAAAAAAATATTTTTTTTTCCAAAGTAACTAAAAAAATATTTTTTTTTCCAAAGTAACTAAAAAAATATTTTTGTTTCCAAAGTAACTAAAAAAATATTTTTTTTTCCAAAGTAACTAAAAAAATATTTTTGTTTCCAAAGTAACTAAAAAAATATTTTTTTTTCCAAAGAAACTAAAAAAATATTTTTTTTTCCAAAGTAACTAAAAAAATATTTTTTTTCCCAAAGTAACTAAAAAAAAATTTTTTTTAACAAAGTAACTAAAAAATTTTTTTTTTTCCAAAGTAACTAAAAAAATATTTTTTTTTCCAAAGTAACTAAAAAAATATTTTTTTTTCCAAAGTAACTAAAAAAATATTTTTTTTTCCAAAGTAACTAAAAAAATATTTTTTTTTCCAAAGTAACTAAAAAAATATTTTTTTTCCAAAGAAACTAAAAAAATATTTTTTTTTCCAAAGTAACTAAAAAAATATTTTTTTTTCCAAAGTAACTAAAAAAATATTTTTTTTTCCAAAGTAACTAAAAAAATATTTTTTTTTCCAAAGTAACTAAAAAAATATTTTTTTTCCAAAGTAACTAAAAAAATAATTTTTTTTCCAAAGTAACTAAAAAAATATTTTTTTTTCCAAAGAAACTAAAAAAATATTTTTTTTCCCAAAGTAACTAAAAAATTATTTTTTTTTTCCAAAGAAACTAAAAAAATATTTTTTTTTCCAAAGTAACTAAAAAAATATTTTTTTTTTCCAAAGTAACTAAAAAATTTTTTTTTTTTCCAAAGTAACTAAAAAATATTTTTTTTTCCAAAGAAACTAAAAAAATTTTTTTTTTCCAAAGTAACTAAAAAAAAATTTTTTTTTCCAAAGTAACTAAAAAATTTTTTTTTTTCCCAAAGTAACTAAAAAAATATTATTTTTTCCAAAGTAACTAAAAAAATATTTTTTTTTCCAAAGAAACTAAAAAAATATTTTTTTTTCCAAAGTAACTAAAAAAATATTTTTTTTCCCAAAGTAACTAAAAAAAATTTTTTTTTAACAAAGTAACTAAAAAATATTTTTTTTTCCAAAGTAACTAAAAAAATATTTTTTCTTCCAAAGTAACTAAAAAAATATTTTTTTTTCCAAAGTAACTAAAAAAATATTTTTTTTCCCAAAGAAACTAAAAAAATATTTTTTTTCCCAAAGTAACTAAAAATTTTTTTTTTTTTTCCAAAGTAACTAAAAAAATATTTTTGTTTCCAAAGTAACTAAAAAAATTTTTTTTTTTCCAAAGAAACTAAAAAAATATTTTTTTTTTCCAAAGTAACTAAAAAAATTTTTTTTTTTCCAAAGTAACTAAAAAATATTTTTTTTTCCAAAGAAACTAAAAAAAAATTTTTTTTCCAAAGTAACTAAAAAAAATTTTTTTTTTCCAAAGTAACTAAAAAATTATTTTTTTTCCCAAAGTAACTAAAAAAATATTATTTTTTCCAAAGTAACTAAAAAAATATTTTTTTTTCCAAAGTAACTAAAAAAATATTTTTGTTTCCAAAGTAACTAAAAAAATATTTTTTTTTCCAAAGTAACTAAAAAAATATTTTTTTTTCCAAGTAACTAAAAAAAATATTTTTTTTTCCAAAGTAACTAAAAAATATTTTTTTTCCAAAGTAATTAAAAAAATATTTTTTTTTCCAAAGTAAGTAAAAAAATATTTTTTTTTCCAAAGTAACTAAAAAAATAATTTTTTTTCCAAAGTAACTAAAAAAATATTTTTTTTTCCAAAGTAAGTAAAAAAATATTTTTTTTTCCAAAGTAACTAAAAAAATAAATTTTTTTCCAAAGTAACTAAAAAAATATTTTTTTTTCCAAAGTAACTAAAAAAATATTTTTTTTTCCAAAGTAACTAAAAAAATATTTTTTTTTCCAAAGTAACTAAAAAAATATTTTTTTTTCCAAAGTAACTAAAAAAATATTTTTTTTTCCAAAGTAACTAAAAAAATATTTTTTTTTCCAAAGTAACTAAAAAAATAATTTTTTTTCCAAAGTAACTAAAAAAATATTTTTTTTTCCAAAGTAACTAAAAAAATATTTTTTTTCCCAAAGTAACTAAAAAAAATTTTTTTTTAACAAAGTAACTAAAAAATATTTTTTTTTCCAAAGTAACTAAAAAAATATTTTTTTTTCCAAAGTAACTAAAAAAATATTTTTTTTTCCAAAGTAACTAAAAAAATATTTTTTTTTCCAAAGTAACTAAAAAAATATTTTTTTTTCCAAAGAAACTAAAAAAATATTTTTTTTTTCCAAAGTAACTAAAAAAATTATTTTTTTTCCAAAGTAACTAAAAAATATTTTTTTTTCCAAAGAAACTAAAAAAATATTTTTTTTTCCAAAGTAACTAAAAAAATATTTTTTTTCCCAAAGTAACTAAAAAAAATTTTTTTTTAACAAAGTAACTAAAAAATATTTTTTTTTCCAAAGTAACTAAAAAAATATTTTTTCTTCCAAAGTAACTAAAAAAATATTTTTTTTTCCAAAGTAACTAAAAAAATATTTTTTTTCCCAAAGAAACTAAAAAAATATTTTTTTTCCCAAAGTAACTAAAAATTTTTTTTTTTTTTCCAAAGAAACTAAAAAAATATTTTTTTTTCCAAAGAAACTAAAAAAATATTTTTTTTTCCAAAGTAACTAAAAAAATATTTTTTTTTCCAAAGTAACTAAAAAAATATTTTTTTTTCCAAAGTAACTAAAAAAATATTTTTGTTTCCAAAGTAACTAAAAAAATATTTTTTTTTCCAAAGTAACTAAAAAAATATTTTTGTTTCCAAAGTAACTAAAAAAATATTTTTTTTTCCAAAGAAACTAAAAAAATATTTTTTTTTCCAAAGTAACTAAAAAAATAATTTTTTTTCCAAAGTAACTAAAAAAATAATTTTTTTTCCAAAGTAACTAAAAAAATAATTTTTTTTCCAAAGTAACTAAAAAAATATTTTTTTTTCCAAAGAAACTAAAAAAATATTTTTTTTTTCCAAAGTAACTAAAAAATATTTTTTTTTCCAAAGAAACTAAAAAAAAAAAAAAAATTTCCAAAGTAACTAAAAAATTTTTTTTTTTCCCAAAGTAACTAAAAAAATATTATTTTTTCCAAAGTAACTAAAAAAATATTTTTTTTTCCAAAGTAACTAAAAAAATATTTTTTTTCCAAAGAAACTAAAAAAATATTTTTTTTTCCAAAGTAACTAAAAAAATAATTTTTTTTCCAAAGTAACTAAAAAAATATTTTTTTTCCAAAGTAACTAAAAAAATATTTTTTTTTCCAAAGTAACTAAAAAAATATTTTTTTTCCAAAGTAACTAAAAAAATATTTTTTTTTCCAAAGTAACTAAAAAAATATTTTTTCTTCCAAAGTAACTAAAAAAATATTTTTTTTTCCAAAGTAACTAAAAAAATATTTTTTTTCCCAAAGAAACTAAAAAAATATTTTTTTTCCCAAAGTAACTAAAAATTTTTTTTTTTTTCCAAAGAAACTAAAAAAATATTTTTTTTTCCAAAGAAACTAAAAAAATATTTTTTTTTCCAAAGTAACTAAAAAAATATTTTTTTTTCCAAAGTAACTAAAAAAATATTTTTTTTTCCAAAGTAACTAAAAAAATATTTTTGTTTCCAAAGTAACTAAAAAAATATTTTTTTTTCCAAAGTAACTAAAAAAATATTTTTGTTTCCAAAGTAACTAAAAAAATATTTTTTTTTCCAAAGAAACTAAAAAAATATTTTTTTTTCCAAAGTAACTAAAAAAATATTTTTTTTCCCAAAGTAACTAAAAAAAATTTTTTTTTAACAAAGTAACTAAAAAATATTTTTTTTTCCAAAGTAACTAAAAAAATATTTTTTCTTCCAAAGTAACTAAAAAAATATTTTTTTTTCCAAAGTAACTAAAAAAATATTTTTTTTCCCAAAGAAACTAAAAAAATATTTTTTTTCCCAAAGTAACTAAAAATTTTTTTTTTTTTTCCAAAGAAACTAAAAAAATATTTTTTTTTCCAAAGAAACTAAAAAAATATTTTTTTTTCCAAAGTAACTAAAAAAATATTTTTTTTTCCAAAGTAACTAAAAAAATATTTTTTTTTCCAAAGTAACTAAAAAAATATTTTTGTTTCCAAAGTAACTAAAAAAATATTTTTTTTTCCAAAGTAACTAAAAAAATATTTTTGTTTCCAAAGTAACTAAAAAAATATTTTTTTTTCCAAAGAAACTAAAAAAATATTTTTTTTTCCAAAGTAACTAAAAAAATATTTTTTTTCCCAAAGTAACTAAAAAAAAATTTTTTTTAACAAAGTAACTAAAAAATTTTTTTTTTTCCAAAGTAACTAAAAAAATATTTTTTTTTCCAAAGTAACTAAAAAAATATTTTTTTTTCCAAAGTAACTAAAAAAATATTTTTTTTTCCAAAGTAACTAAAAAAATATTTTTTTTTCCAAAGTAACTAAAAAAATATTTTTTTTCCAAAGAAACTAAAAAAATATTTTTTTTTCCAAAGTAACTAAAAAAATATTTTTTTTTCCAAAGTAACTAAAAAAATATTTTTTTTTCCAAAGTAACTAAAAAAATATTTTTTTTTCCAAAGTAACTAAAAAAATATTTTTTTTCCAAAGTAACTAAAAAAATAATTTTTTTTCCAAAGTAACTAAAAAAATATTTTTTTTTCCAAAGAAACTAAAAAAATATTTTTTTTCCCAAAGTAACTAAAAAATTATTTTTTTTTTCCAAAGAAACTAAAAAAATATTTTTTTTTCCAAAGTAACTAAAAAAATATTTTTTTTTTCCAAAGTAACTAAAAAATTTTTTTTTTTCCAAAGTAACTAAAAAATATTTTTTTTTCCAAAGAAACTAAAAAAATTTTTTTTTTCCAAAGTAACTAAAAAAAAATTTTTTTTTCCAAAGTAACTAAAAAATTTTTTTTTTTCCCAAAGTAACTAAAAAAATATTATTTTTTCCAAAGTAACTAAAAAAATATTTTTTTTTCCAAAGAAACTAAAAAAATATTTTTTTTTCCAAAGTAACTAAAAAAATATTTTTTTTCCCAAAGTAACTAAAAAAAATTTTTTTTTAACAAAGTAACTAAAAAATATTTTTTTTTCCAAAGTAACTAAAAAAATATTTTTTCTTCCAAAGTAACTAAAAAAATATTTTTTTTTCCAAAGTAACTAAAAAAATATTTTTTTTCCCAAAGAAACTAAAAAAATATTTTTTTTCCCAAAGTAACTAAAAATTTTTTTTTTTTTTCCAAAGTAACTAAAAAAATATTTTTGTTTCCAAAGTAACTAAAAAAATTTTTTTTTTTCCAAAGAAACTAAAAAAATATTTTTTTTTTCCAAAGTAACTAAAAAAATTTTTTTTTTTCCAAAGTAACTAAAAAATATTTTTTTTTCCAAAGAAACTAAAAAAAAATTTTTTTTCCAAAGTAACTAAAAAAAATTTTTTTTTTCCAAAGTAACTAAAAAATTATTTTTTTTCCCAAAGTAACTAAAAAAATATTATTTTTTCCAAAGTAACTAAAAAAATATTTTTTTTTCCAAAGTAACTAAAAAAATATTTTTGTTTCCAAAGTAACTAAAAAAATATTTTTTTTTCCAAAGTAACTAAAAAAATATTTTTTTTTCCAAGTAACTAAAAAAAATATTTTTTTTTCCAAAGTAACTAAAAAATATTTTTTTTCCAAAGTAATTAAAAAAATATTTTTTTTTCCAAAGTAAGTAAAAAAATATTTTTTTTTCCAAAGTAACTAAAAAAATAATTTTTTTTCCAAAGTAACTAAAAAAATATTTTTTTTTCCAAAGTAAGTAAAAAAATATTTTTTTTTCCAAAGTAACTAAAAAAATAAATTTTTTTCCAAAGTAACTAAAAAAATATTTTTTTTTCCAAAGTAACTAAAAAAATATTTTTTTTTCCAAAGTAACTAAAAAAATATTTTTTTTTCCAAAGTAACTAAAAAAATATTTTTTTTTCCAAAGTAACTAAAAAAATATTTTTTTTTCCAAAGTAACTAAAAAAATATTTTTTTTTCCAAAGTAACTAAAAAAATAATTTTTTTTCCAAAGTAACTAAAAAAATATTTTTTTTTCCAAAGTAACTAAAAAAATATTTTTTTTCCCAAAGTAACTAAAAAAAATTTTTTTTTAACAAAGTAACTAAAAAATATTTTTTTTTCCAAAGTAACTAAAAAAATATTTTTTTTTCCAAAGTAACTAAAAAAATATTTTTTTTTCCAAAGTAACTAAAAAAATATTTTTTTTTCCAAAGTAACTAAAAAAATATTTTTTTTTCCAAAGAAACTAAAAAAATATTTTTTTTTTCCAAAGTAACTAAAAAAATTATTTTTTTTCCAAAGTAACTAAAAAATATTTTTTTTTCCAAAGAAACTAAAAAAATATTTTTTTTTCCAAAGTAACTAAAAAAATATTTTTTTTCCCAAAGTAACTAAAAAAAATTTTTTTTTAACAAAGTAACTAAAAAATATTTTTTTTTCCAAAGTAACTAAAAAAATATTTTTTCTTCCAAAGTAACTAAAAAAATATTTTTTTTTCCAAAGTAACTAAAAAAATATTTTTTTTCCCAAAGAAACTAAAAAAATATTTTTTTTCCCAAAGTAACTAAAAATTTTTTTTTTTTTTCCAAAGAAACTAAAAAAATATTTTTTTTTCCAAAGAAACTAAAAAAATATTTTTTTTTCCAAAGTAACTAAAAAAATATTTTTTTTTCCAAAGTAACTAAAAAAATATTTTTTTTTCCAAAGTAACTAAAAAAATATTTTTGTTTCCAAAGTAACTAAAAAAATATTTTTTTTTCCAAAGTAACTAAAAAAATATTTTTGTTTCCAAAGTAACTAAAAAAATATTTTTTTTTCCAAAGAAACTAAAAAAATATTTTTTTTTCCAAAGTAACTAAAAAAATAATTTTTTTTCCAAAGTAACTAAAAAAATAATTTTTTTTCCAAAGTAACTAAAAAAATATTTTTTTTTCCAAAGTAACTAAAAAAATATTTTTTTTTCCAAAGTAACTAAAAAAATATTTTTTTTTCCAAAGTAACTAAAAAAATATTTTTGTTTCCAAAGTAACTAAAAAAATATTTTTTTTTCCAAAGTAACTAAAAAAATATTTTTGTTTCCAAAGTAACTAAAAAAATATTTTTTTTTCCAAAGAAACTAAAAAAATATTTTTTTTTCCAAAGTAACTAAAAAAATATTTTTTTTCCCAAAGTAACTAAAAAAAATTTTTTTTTAACAAAGTAACTAAAAAATATTTTTTTTTCCAAAGTAACTAAAAAAATATTTTTTCTTCCAAAGTAACTAAAAAAATATTTTTTTTTCCAAAGTAACTAAAAAAATATTTTTTTTCCCAAAGAAACTAAAAAAATATTTTTTTTCCCAAAGTAACTAAAAATTTTTTTTTTTTTTCCAAAGAAACTAAAAAAATATTTTTTTTTCCAAAGAAACTAAAAAAATATTTTTTTTTCCAAAGTAACTAAAAAAATATTTTTTTTTCCAAAGTAACTAAAAAAATATTTTTTTTTCCAAAGTAACTAAAAAAATATTTTTGTTTCCAAAGTAACTAAAAAAATATTTTTTTTTCCAAAGTAACTAAAAAAATATTTTTGTTTCCAAAGTAACTAAAAAAATATTTTTTTTTCCAAAGAAACTAAAAAAATATTTTTTTTTCCAAAGTAACTAAAAAAATATTTTTTTTCCCAAAGTAACTAAAAAAAAATTTTTTTTAACAAAGTAACTAAAAAATTTTTTTTTTTCCAAAGTAACTAAAAAAATATTTTTTTTTCCAAAGTAACTAAAAAAATATTTTTTTTTCCAAAGTAACTAAAAAAATATTTTTTTTTCCAAAGTAACTAAAAAAATATTTTTTTTTCCAAAGTAACTAAAAAAATATTTTTTTTCCAAAGAAACTAAAAAAATATTTTTTTTTCCAAAGTAACTAAAAAAATATTTTTTTTTCCAAAGTAACTAAAAAAATATTTTTTTTTCCAAAGTAACTAAAAAAATATTTTTTTTTCCAAAGTAACTAAAAAAATATTTTTTTTCCAAAGTAACTAAAAAAATAATTTTTTTTCCAAAGTAACTAAAAAAATATTTTTTTTTCCAAAGAAACTAAAAAAATATTTTTTTTCCCAAAGTAACTAAAAAATTATTTTTTTTTTCCAAAGAAACTAAAAAAATATTTTTTTTTCCAAAGTAACTAAAAAAATATTTTTTTTTTCCAAAGTAACTAAAAAAATTTTTTTTTTTCCAAAGTAACTAAAAAATATTTTTTTTTCCAAAGAAACTAAAAAAAATTTTTTTTTCCAAAGTAACTAAAAAAAAATTTTTTTTTCCAAAGTAACTAAAAAATTTTTTTTTTTCCCAAAGTAACTAAAAAAATATTATTTTTTCCAAAGTAACTAAAAAAATATTTTTGTTTCCAAAGTAACTAAAAAAATATTTTTTTTTCCAAAGAAACTAAAAAAATATTTTTTTTTCCAAAGTAACTAAAAAAATATTTTTTTTCCCAAAGTAACTAAAAAAATATTTTTTTTTCCAAAGTAACTAAAAAAATATTTTTTTTTCCAAAGAAACTAAAAAAATATTTTTTTTTCCAAAGTAACTAAAAAAATATTTTTTTTCCCAAAGTAACTAAAAAAAATTTTTTTTTAACAAAGTAACTAAAAAATATTTTTTTTTCCAAAGTAACTAAAAAAATATTTTTTCTTCCAAAGTAACTAAAAAAATATTTTTTTTTCCAAAGTAACTAAAAAAATATTTTTTTTCCCAAAGAAACTAAAAAAATATTTTTTTTCCCAAAGTAACTAAAATTTTTTTTTTTTTTTCCAAAGTAACTAAAAAAATATTTTTGTTTCCAAAGTAACTAAAAAAATATTTTTTTTTCCAAAGAAACTAAAAAAATATTTTTTTTTCCAAAGTAACTAAAAAAATATTTTTTTTCCCAAAGTAACTAAAAAAAATTTTTTTTTAACAAAGTAACTAAAAAAATTTTTTTTTTCCAAAGTAACTAAAAAAATATTTTTTTTTCCAAAGTAACTAAAAAAATATTTTTTTTTCCAAAGTAACTAAAAAAATATTTTTTTTTCCAAAGTAACTAAAAAAATTTTTTTTTTTCCAAAGAAACTAAAAAAATATTTTTTTTTTCCAAAGTAACTAAAAAAAATTTTTTTTTTCCAAAGTAACTAAAAAATATTTTTTTTTCCAAAGAAACTAAAAAATTTTTTTTTTTCCAAAGTAACTAAAAAAAATTTTTTTTTTCCAAAGTAACTAAAAAATTATTTTTTTTCCCAAAGTAACTAAAAAAATATTATTTTTTCCAAAGTAACTAAAAAAATATTTTTTTTTCCAAAGTAACTAAAAAAATATTTTTGTTTCCAAAGTAACTAAAAAAATATTTTTTTTTCCAAAGTAACTAAAAAAATATTTTTTTTTCCAAAGTAACTAAAAAAAATATATTTTTTTCCAAAGTAACTAAAAAATATTTTTTTTCCAAAGTAATTAAAAAAATATTTTTTTTTCCAAAGTAAGTAAAAAAATATTTTTTTTTCCAAAGTAACTAAAAAAATAATTTTTTTTCCAAAGTAACTAAAAAAATATTTTTTTTTCCAAAGTAAGTAAAAAAATATTTTTTTTTCCAAAGTAACTAAAAAAATATTTTTTTTTCCAAAGTAACTAAAAAAAATATATTTTTTTCCAAAGTAACTAAAAAATATTTTTTTTCCAAAGTAATTAAAAAAATATTTTTTTTTCCAAAGTAAGTAAAAAAATATTTTTTTTTCCAAAGTAACTAAAAAAATAATTTTTTTTCCAAAGTAACTAAAAAAATATTTTTTTTTCCAAAGTAAGTAAAAAAATATTTTTTTTTCCAAAGTAACTAAAAAAATATTTTTTTTTCCAAAGTAACTAAAAAAATATTTTTTTTTCCAAAGTAACTAAAAAAATATTTTTTTTTCCAAAGTAACTAAAAAAATATTTTTTTTTCCAAAGTAACTAAAAAAATATTTTTTTTTCCAAAGTAACTAAAAAAATATTTTTTTTTCCAAAGTAACTAAAAAAATATTTTTTTTTCCAAAGTAACTAAAAAAATAATTTTTTTTCCAAAGTAACTAAAAAAATATTTTTTTTTCCAAAGTAACTAAAAAAATATTTTTTTTTCCAAAGTAACTAAAAAAATATTTTTTTTTCCAAAGTAACTAAAAAAATATTTTTTTTTCCAAAGTAACTAAAAAAATATTTTTTTTTCCAAAGTAACTAAAAAAATAATTTTTTTTCCAAAGTAACTAAAAAAATATTTTTTTTTCCAAAGTAACTAAAAAAATATTTTTTTTCCCAAAGTAACTAAAAAAAATTTTTTTTTAACAAAGTAACTAAAAAATATTTTTTTTTCCAAAGTAACTAAAAAAATATTTTTTTTTCCAAAGTAACTAAAAAATATTTTTTTTTCCAAAGTAACTAAAAAAATATTTTTTTTTCCAAAGTAACTAAAAAAATTTTTTTTTTTCCAAAGAAACTAAAAAAATATTTTTTTTTTCCAAAGTAACTAAAAATATTATTTTTTTTCCAAAGTAACTAAAAAATATTTTTTTTTCCAAAGAAACTAAAAAAATATTTTTTTTTCCAAAGTAACTAAAAAAATATTTTTTTTCCCAAAGTAACTAAAAAAAATTTTTTTTTAACAAAGTAACTAAAAAATATTTTTTTTTCCAAAGTAACTAAAAAAATATTTTTTCTTCCAAAGTAACTAAAAAAATATTTTTTTTCCAAAGTAACTAAAAAAATATTTTTTTTCCCAAAGAAACTAAAAAAATATTTTTTTTTCCAAAGAAACTAAAAAAATATTTTTTTTCCCAAAGTAACTAAAAAATTATTTTTTTTTTCCAAAGAAACTAAAAAAATATTTTTTTTTCCAAAGTAATTAAAAAAATATTTTTTTTTTCCAAAGTAACTAAAAAAATTTTTTTTTTTCCAAAGTAACTAAAAAATATTTTTTTTTCCAAAGAAACTAAAAAAAATTTTTTTTTCCAAAGTAACTAAAAAAAAATTTTTTTTTCCAAAGTAACTAAAAAATTTTTTTTTTCCCAAAGTAACTAAAAAAATATTATTTTTTCCAAAGTAACTAAAAAAATATTTTTGTTTCCAAAGTAACTAAAAAAATATTTTTTTTTCCAAAGAAACTAAAAAAATATTTTTTTTTCCAAAGTAACTAAAAAAATATTTTTTTTCCCAAAGTAACTAAAAAAATATTTTTTTTTCCAAAGTAACTAAAAAAATATTTTTTTTTCCAAAGAAACTAAAAAAATATTTTTTTTTCCAAAGTAACTAAAAAAATATTTTTTTTCCCAAAGTAACTAAAAAAAATTTTTTTTTAACAAAGTAACTAAAAAATATTTTTTTTTCCAAAGTAACTAAAAAAATATTTTTTCTTCCAAAGTAACTAAAAAAATATTTTTTTTTCCAAAGTAACTAAAAAAATATTTTTTTTCCCAAAGAAACTAAAAAAATATTTTTTTTCCCAAAGTAACTAAAATTTTTTTTTTTTTTTCCAAAGTAACTAAAAAAATATTTTTGTTTCCAAAGTAACTAAAAAAATATTTTTTTTTCCAAAGAAACTAAAAAAATATTTTTTTTTCCAAAGTAACTAAAAAAATATTTTTTTTCCCAAAGTAACTAAAAAAAATTTTTTTTTAACAAAGTAACTAAAAAAATTTTTTTTTTCCAAAGTAACTAAAAAAATATTTTTTTTTCCAAAGTAACTAAAAAAATATTTTTTTTTCCAAAGTAACTAAAAAAATATTTTTTTTTCCAAAGTAACTAAAAAAATTTTTTTTTTTCCAAAGAAACTAAAAAAATATTTTTTTTTTCCAAAGTAACTAAAAAAAATTTTTTTTTTCCAAAGTAACTAAAAAATATTTTTTTTTCCAAAGAAACTAAAAAAATTTTTTTTTTCCAAAGTAACTAAAAAAAATTTTTTTTTTCCAAAGTAACTAAAAAATTATTTTTTTTCCCAAAGTAACTAAAAAAATATTATTTTTTCCAAAGTAACTAAAAAAATATTTTTTTTTCCAAAGTAACTAAAAAAATATTTTTGTTTCCAAAGTAACTAAAAAAATATTTTTTTTTCCAAAGTAACTAAAAAAATATTTTTTTTTCCAAAGTAACTAAAAAAAATATATTTTTTTCCAAAGTAACTAAAAAATATTTTTTTTCCAAAGTAATTAAAAAAATATTTTTTTTTCCAAAGTAAGTAAAAAAATATTTTTTTTTCCAAAGTAACTAAAAAAATAATTTTTTTTCCAAAGTAACTAAAAAAATATTTTTTTTTCCAAAGTAAGTAAAAAAATATTTTTTTTTCCAAAGTAACTAAAAAAATATTTTTTTTTCCAAAGTAACTAAAAAAAATATATTTTTTTCCAAAGTAACTAAAAAATATTTTTTTTCCAAAGTAATTAAAAAAATATTTTTTTTTCCAAAGTAAGTAAAAAAATATTTTTTTTTCCAAAGTAACTAAAAAAATAATTTTTTTTCCAAAGTAACTAAAAAAATATTTTTTTTTCCAAAGTAAGTAAAAAAATATTTTTTTTTCCAAAGTAACTAAAAAAATATTTTTTTTTCCAAAGTAACTAAAAAAATATTTTTTTTTCCAAAGTAACTAAAAAAATATTTTTTTTTCCAAAGTAACTAAAAAAATATTTTTTTTTCCAAAGTAACTAAAAAAATATTTTTTTTTCCAAAGTAACTAAAAAAATATTTTTTTTTCCAAAGTAACTAAAAAAATATTTTTTTTTCCAAAGTAACTAAAAAAATAATTTTTTTTCCAAAGTAACTAAAAAAATATTTTTTTTTCCAAAGTAACTAAAAAAATATTTTTTTTCCCAAAGTAACTAAAAAAAATTTTTTTTTAACAAAGTAACTAAAAAATATTTTTTTTTCCAAAGTAACTAAAAAAATATTTTTTTTTCCAAAGTAACTAAAAAATATTTTTTTTTCCAAAGTAACTAAAAAAATATTTTTTTTTCCAAAGTAACTAAAAAAATTTTTTTTTTTCCAAAGAAACTAAAAAAATATTTTTTTTTTCCAAAGTAACTAAAAATATTATTTTTTTTCCAAAGTAACTAAAAAATATTTTTTTTTCCAAAGAAACTAAAAAAATATTTTTTTTTCCAAAGTAACTAAAAAAATATTTTTTTTCCCAAAGTAACTAAAAAAAATTTTTTTTTAACAAAGTAACTAAAAAATATTTTTTTTTCCAAAGTAACTAAAAAAATATTTTTTCTTCCAAAGTAACTAAAAAAATATTTTTTTTCCAAAGTAACTAAAAAAATATTTTTTTTCCCAAAGAAACTAAAAAAATATTTTTTTTCCCAAAGTAACTAAAAATTTTTTTTTTTTTTCCAAAGAAACTAAAAAAATATTTTTTTTTCCAAAGAAACTAAAAAAATATTTTTTTTTCCAAAGTAACTAAAAAAATATTTTTTTTTCCAAAGTAACTAAAAAAATATTTTTTTTTCCAAAGTAACTAAAAAAATATTTTTTTTTCCAAAGTAACTAAAAAAATATTTTTTTTTCCAAAGTAACTAAAAAAATATTTTTGTTTCCAAAGTAACTAAAAAAATATTTTTGTTTCCAAAGTAACTAAAAAAATATTTTTTTTTCCAAAGAAACTAAAAAAATATTTTTTTTTCCAAAGTAACTAAAAAAAATTTTTTTTTAACAAAGTAACTAAAAAATATTTTTTTTTCCAAAGTAACTAAAAAAAAATTTTTTTTTCCAAAGTAACTAAAAAAATATTTTTTTTTCCAAAGTAACTAAAAAAATATTTTTTTTTCCAAAGTAACTAAAAAAATTTTTTTTTTTCCAAAGAAACTAAAAAAATTATTTTTTTTCCAAAGTAACTAAAAAAAATTATTTTTTTTCCAAAGTAACTAAAAAATATTTTTTTTTCCAAAGAAACTAAAAAAATATTTTTTTTTCCAAAGTAACTAAAAAAATATTTTTTTTCCCAAAGTAACTAAAAAAAATTTTTTTTTAACAAAGTAACTAAAAAATATTTTTTTTTCCAAAGTAACTAAAAAAATATTTTTTCTTCCAAAGTAACTAAAAAAATATTTTTTTTTCCAAAGTAACTAAAAAAATATTTTTTTTCCCAAAGAAACTAAAAAAATATTTTTTTTCCCAAAGTAACTAAAAATTTTTTTTTTTTTTCCAAAGAAACTAAAAAAATATTTTTTTTTCCAAAGAAACTAAAAAAATATTTTTTTTTCCAAAGTAACTAAAAAAATATTTTTTTTTCCAAAGTAACTAAAAAAATATTTTTTTTTCCAAAGTAACTAAAAAAATATTTTTGTTTCCAAAGTAACTAAAAAAATTTTTTTTTTTCCAAAGAAACTAAAAAAATATTTTTTTTTTCCAAAGTAACTAAAAAAATTATTTTTTTTCCAAAGTAACTAAAAAATATTTTTTTTTCCAAAGAAACTAAAAAAATATTTTTTTTTCCAAAGTAACTAAAAAAATATTTTTTTTCCCAAAGTAACTAAAAAAAATTTTTTTTTAACAAAGTAACTAAAAAATATTTTTTTTTCCAAAGTAACTAAAAAAATATTTTTTCTTCCAAAGTAACTAAAAAAATATTTTTTTTTCCAAAGTAACTAAAAAAATATTTTTTTTCCCAAAGAAACTAAAAAAATATTTTTTTTCCCAAAGTAACTAAAAATTTTTTTTTTTTTTCCAAAGAAACTAAAAAAATATTTTTTTTTCCAAAGAAACTAAAAAAATATTTTTTTTTCCAAAGTAACTAAAAAAATATTTTTTTTTCCAAAGTAACTAAAAAAATATTTTTTTTTCCAAAGTAACTAAAAAAATATTTTTGTTTCCAAAGTAACTAAAAAAATATTTTTGTTTCCAAAGTAACTAAAAAAATATTTTTTTTTCCAAAGTAACTAAAAAAATATTTTTTTTCCCAAAGTAACTAAAAAAAATTTTTTTTTAACAAAGTAACTAAAAAATATTTTTTTTTCCAAAGTAACTAAAAAAATATTTTTTCTTCCAAAGTAACTAAAAAAATATTTTTTTTTCCAAAGTAACTAAAAAAATATTTTTTTTCCCAAAGAAACTAAAAAAATATTTTTTTTCCCAAAGTAACTAAAAAATTTTTTTTTTTTTCCAAAGAAACTAAAAAAATATTTTTTTTTCCAAAGAAACTAAAAAAATATTTTTTTTTCCAAAGTAACTAAAAAAATATTTTTTTTTCCAAAGTAACTAAAAAAATATTTTTTTTTCCAAAGTAACTAAAAAAATATTTTTGTTTCCAAAGTAACTAAAAAAATATTTTTTTTTCCAAAGTAACTAAAAAAATATTTTTGTTTCCAAAGTAACTAAAAAAATATTTTTTTTTCCAAAGAAACTAAAAAAATATTTTTTTTTCCAAAGTAACTAAAAAAATAATTTTTTTTCCAAAGTAACTAAAAAAATATTTTTTTTTCCAAAGTAACTAAAAAAATATTTTTTTTTCCAAAGTAACTAAAAAAATATTTTTGTTTCCAAAGTAACTAAAAAAATATTTTTTTTTCCAAAGTAACTAAAAAAATATTTTTTTTTTCCAAAGTAACTAAAAAATATATTTTTTCCAAAGTAATTAAAAAAATATTTTTTTTTCCAAAGTAATTAAAAAAATATTTTTTTTTCCAAAGTAACTAAAAAATATTTTTTTAGTTACTTTGGAAAAAAAATTATTTTTCGAAAAAAGTCAAAAACGGTCATAGTCGAAAAAGGTCAAAAACGGCCATAGTATAGCATGTCGAAAAAAGTCAAAAACAGCCATAGTATAGCAAGTCAAAAACAGCCATAGTATAGCATGTCGAAAAAAGTCAAAAACGGTCAATACTATAGCAAGCCAAAAACAGTCATAGTATAGCATGTGGAAAAAAGTCAAAAACGGTCACAGTATAGCATGTCGAAAAAAGTCAAAAACGGTAATAGTATAGCATGTCGAAAAAAGGTCATAGTATAGCATGTGGAAAAAAGTCAAAAACGGTCACAGTATAGCATGTCGAAAAAAGTCAAAAACGGTAATAGTATAGCATGTCGAAAAAAGGTCATAGTATAGGAAAAAAGTCAAAAACAGCCATAGTATAGCAAGTCAAAAACAGCCATAGTATAGCATGTCGAAAAAAGTCAAAAACGGTCATAGTATAGCATGTCGAAAAAAGTCAAAAACGGTCATAGTATAGCAAGTCGAAAAGAGCCAAAGTATAGCATGTCGAAAAAAGTAAAATATAGTGATAGTATAGCGTGTCGGAAAAAGTCAAACACGACCACAGTATAGCCTGTCGAAAAAGATAAAAACGGTCATAGTATAGCATGTCAAAAAAAGTCATAAACAGTCATACTAAAGCAAGTCAAAAACAGCCATAGTATAGCATGTCGAAAAAAGTCAAAAGCAGTCATACTATAGCAAGTTGAAAACGGTCACAGTATAGCATGTCGAAAAAAGTCAAAAACGGTAATAGTATAGCATGTCGAAAAAAGGTCATAGTATAGGAAAAAAGTCAAAAACAGCCATAGTATAGCAAGTCAAAAACAGCCATAGTATAGCATGTCGAAAAAAGTCAAAAACGGTCATAGTATAGCATGTCGAAAAAAGTCAAAAACAGTCATAGTATAGCATGTCGAAAAAAGGTCATAGTATAGCATGTGGAAAAAAGTCAAAAACGGTCACAGTATAGCATGTCGAAAAAAGTCAAAAACGGTCATAGTATAGCATGTCGGAAAAAGTCAAAAACGGCCATAGTATAGCATGTCGAAAAAAGTCAAAAACAGCCATAGTATAGCAAGTCAAAAACAGCCATCTCGAAAAAAGTCAAAAACGGTCATAGTATAGCATGTCGAAAAAAGTCAAAAACGGTCATAGTATAGCATGTCGAAAAAAGTCAAAAAAGGTCATAGTATAGCATGTCGAAAAAAGTCAAAAACGGTCATAGTATAGCATGTCGAAAAAAGTCAAAAACGGCCATAGTATAGCATGTCGAAAAAAGTCAAAAACAGCCATAGTATAGCAAGTCAAAAACAGCCATCTCGAAAAAAGTCAAAAACGGTCATAGTATAGCATGTCGAAAAAAGTCAAAAACGGTCATAGTATAGCATGTCGAAAAAAGTCAAAAACGGTCATAGTATAGCATGTCGAAAAAAGTCAAAAACAGTCATACTATAGCAAGTCAAAAACAGTCATAGTATAGCATGTCGAAAAAAGGTCATAGTATAGCATGTGGAAAAAAGTCAAAAACGGTAATAGTATAGCATGTCGAAAAAGGTCAAAAACGGCCATAGTATAGCATGTCGAAAAAAGTCAAAAACAGCCATAGTATAGCAAGTCAAAAACAGCCATAGTATAGCATGTCGAAAAAAGTCAAAAACGGTCATAGTATAGCATGTTGAAAAAAGTCAAAAACGGTCAATACTATAGCAAGCCAAAAACAGTCATAGTATAGCATGTGGAAAAAAGTCAAAAACGGTCACAGTATAGCATGTGGAAAAAAGTCAAAAACGGTCACAGTATAGCATGTCGAAAAAAGTCAAAAACGGTAATAGTATAGCATGTCGAAAAAAGGTCATAGTATAGCATGTGGAAAAAAGTCTAAAACGGCCATAGTATAGCATGTCGAAAAAAGTCAAAAACAGCCATAGAATAGCAAGTCAAAAACAGCCATAGTATAGCATGTCAAAAAAAGTCAAAAACGGTCATAGTATAGCATGTCGAAAAAAGTCAAAAACGGCCATAGTATAGCATGTCGAAAAAAGTCAAAAACAGTCGTACTATAGCAAGTCGAAAACAGCCATAGTATAGCATGTCGAAAAAGGTCATAGTATAGCATGTGGAAAAAAGTCAAAAACGGTCACAGTATAGCATGTCGAAAAAAGTCAAAAACAGCCATAGTATAGCATGTCGAAAAAAGTCAAAAACAGCCATAGTATAGCATGTCGAAAAAAGGTCATAGTATAGCATGTGGAAAAAAGTCAAAAACGGTCACAGTATAGCATGTCGAAAAAAGTCAAAAACGGTCATAGTATAGCATGTCGAAAAAAGTCAAAAACGGCCATAGTATAGCATGTCGAAAAAAGTCAAAAACAGCCATAGTATAGCAAGTCAAAAACAGCCATAGTATAGCATGTCGAAAAAAGTCAAAAACGGTCATAGTATAGCATGTCGAAAAAAGTCAAAAACAGCCATAGTATAGCATGTCGAAAAAAGTCAAAAACAGCCATAGTATAGCAAGTCAAAAACAGCCATAGTATAGCATCTCGAAAAAAGTCAAAAACGGTCATAGTATAGCATGTCGAAAAAAGTCAAAAAAGGTCATAGTATAGCATGTGGAAAAAAGTCAAAAACGGTCACAGTATAGCATGTCGAAAAAAGTCAAAAACGGTCATAGTATAGCATGTCGAAAAAAGTCAAAAACAGTCATAGTATAGCATGTCGAAAAAAGGTCATAGTATAGCATGTGGAAAAAAGTCAAAAACGGTCACAGTATAGCATGTCGAAAAAAGTCAAAAACGGTCATAGTATAGCATGTCGAAAAAGGTCAAAACGGCCATAGTATAGCATGTCGAAAAAAGTCTAAAACAGCCATAGTATAGCAAGTCAAAAACAGCCATAGTATAGCATGTCGAAAAAAGTCAAAAACGGTCATAGTATAGCATGTTGAAAAAAGTCAAAAACGGTCAATACTATAGCAAGCCAAAAACAGTCATAGTATAGCATGTGGAAAAAAGTCAAAAACGGTCATAGTATAGCATGTTGAAAAAAGTCAAAAACGGTCAATACTATAGCAAGCCAAAAACAGTCATAGTATAGCATGTGGAAAAAAGTCAAAAACGGTCACAGTATAGCATGTCGAAAAAAGTCAAAAACGGTAATAGTATAGCATGTCGAAAAAAGGTCATAGTATAGCATGTGGAAAAAAGTCAAAAACGGTCACAGTATAGCATGTCGAAAAAAGTCAAAAACGGTAATAGTATAGCATGTCGAAAAAAGGTCATAGTATAGCATGTGGAAAAAAGTCTAAAACGGCCATAGTATAGCATGTCGAAAAAAGTCAAAAACGGTCACAGTATAGCATGTCGAAAAAAGAAAAAACGGTCATAGTATAGCATGTCGAAAAAAGTCAAAAACAGTCGTACTATAGCAAGTCAAAAACAGCCATAGTATAGCATGTCGAAAAAAGTCAAAAACGGCCATAGTATAGCATGTCGAAAAAAGTCAAAAACAGCCATAGTATAGCAAGTCAAAAACAGCCATAGTATAGCATCTCGAAAAAAGTCAAAAACGGTCATAGTATAGCATGTCGAAAAAAGTCAAAAACGGTCACAGTATAGCATGTCGAAAAAAGTCAAAAACGGTCATAGTATAGCATGTCGAAAAAAGTCAAAAACAGTCATACTATAGCAAGTCAAAAACAGTCATAGTATAGCATGTCGAAAAAAGGTCATAGTATAGCATGTGGAAAAAAGTCAAAAACGGTCACAGTATAGCATGTCGAAAAAAGTCAAAAACGGTCATAGTATAGCATGTCGAAAAAAGGTCATAGTATAGCATGTGGAAAAAAGTCAAAAACGGTCACAGTATAGCATGTCGAAAAAAGTCAAAAACGGCCATAGTATAGCATGTCGAAAAAAGTCAAAAACAGCCATAGTATAGCAAGCCAAAAACAGTCATAGTATAGCATGTGGAAAAAAGTCAAAAACGGTCACAGTATAGCATGTCGAAAAAAGTCAAAAACGGTAATAGTATAGCATGTCGAAAAAAGGTCATAGTATAGCATGTGGAAAAAAGTCAAAAACGGTCACAGTATAGCATGTCGAAAAAAGTCAAAAACGGTAATAGTATAGCATGTCGAAAAAAGGTCATAGTATAGCATGTGGAAAAAAGTCTAAAACGGCCATAGTATAGCATGTCGAAAAAAGTCAAAAACAGCCATAGAATAGCAAGTCAAAAACAGCCATAGTATAGCATGTCAAAAAAAGTCAAAAACGGTCATAGTATAGCATGTCGAAAAAAGTCAAAAACGGCCATAGTATAGCATGTCGAAAAAAGTCAAAAACAGTCATAGTATAGCATGTCGAAAAAAGGTCACAGTATAGCATGTGGAAAAAAGTCAAAAAACGTCATAGTATAGCATGTGGAAAAAAGTCAAAAACGGCCATAGTATAGCATGTCGAAAAAAGTCAAAAACAGCCATAGTATAGCAAGTCAAAAAAAGTCAAAAACAGCCATAGTATAGCATGTACTATATACTTTTTTTCCAAAGTAACTAAAAAAATATTTTTTTTTCCAAAGAAACTAAAAAATTTTTTTTTTTTCCAAAGTAACTAAAAATAATTTTTTTTCCAAAGTAACTAAAAAAATATTTTTTTTTCCAAAGAAACTAAAAAAAATTTTTTTTTTCCAAAGTAACTAAAAAAATATTTTTTTTCCCAAAGTAACTAAAAAAATATTTTTTTTTTCCAAAGTAACTAAAAAATTTTTTATTTTCCAAAGTAACTAAAAAAAAATATATTTTTTCCAAAGTAACTAAAAAAATATTTTTTTTTCCAAAGTAACTAAAAAAATAATTTTTTTTCCAAAGTAACTAAAAAAATATTTTTTTTTCCAAAGAAACTAAAAAAATATTTTTTTTCCAAAGTAACTAAAAAAATATTTTTTTTCCAAAGTAACTAAAAAAATATTTTTTTTTCCAAAGTAACTAAAAAAATATATTTTTTTTCCAAAGTAACTAAAAAAATATTTTTTTTTTCCAAAGTAACTAAAAAAATATTTTTTTTTCCAAAGTAACTAAAAAAATATTTTTTTTTCCAAAGTAACTAAAAAAATTTTTTTTTTCCAAAGTAACTAAAAAAATATTTTTTTTTCCAAAGTAACTAAAAAAATATTTTTTTTTCCAAAGAAACTAAAAAAATATTTTTTTTTCCAAAGTAACTAAAAAAATATTTTTTTTCCCAAAGTAACTAAAAAAATATTTTTTTTTTCCAAAGTAACTAAAAATTTTTTTTTTTTCCCAAAGAAACTAAAAAAATATTTTTTTTTCCAAAGTAACTAAAAAAATATTTTTTTTTCCAAAGTAACTAAAAAAATATTTTTTTTTCCAAAGTAACTAAAAAAATTTTTTTTTTCCCAAAGAAACTAAAAAAATATTTTTTTTTCCAAAGTAACTAAAAAAATTTTTTTTTTTCCAAAGAAACTAAAAAAATATTTTTTTTTTCCAAAGTAACTAAAAAAATATTTTTTTTTCCAAAGTAACTAAAAAAATATTTTTTTTTCCAAAGTAACTAAAAAAATATTTTTTTTTCCAAAGTAACTAAAAAAATAAAAAATTTTCCAAAGTAACTAAAAAAATATTTTTTTTTCCAAAGTAACTAAAAAAATAATTTTTTTTCCAAAGTAACTAAAAAAATATTTTTTTTTCCAAAGAAACTAAAAAAATATTTTTTTTCCAAAGTAACTAAAAAAATAATTTTTTTTCCAAAGTAACTAAAAAAATATTTTTTTTTCCAAAGTAACTAAAAAAATATATTTTTTTTCCAAAGTAACTAAAAAAATATTTTTTTTTTCCAAAGTAACTAAAAAAATATTTTTTTTTCCAAAGTAACTAAAAAAATAAAAAATTTTCCAAAGTAACTAAAAAAATATTTTTTTTTCCAAAGTAACTAAAAAAATAATTTTTTTTCCAAAGTAACTAAAAAAATATTTTTTTTTCCAAAGAAACTAAAAAAATATTTTTTTTCCAAAGTAACTAAAAAAATAATTTTTTTTCCAAAGTAACTAAAAAAATATTTTTTTTTCCAAAGAAACTAAAAAAATTTTTTTTTTTCCAAAGTAACTAAAAAAATATTTTTTTTCCCAAAGTAACTAAAAAAATATTTTTTTTTTCCAAAGTAACTAAAAAAAAATTTTTTTTCCCAAAGAAACTAAAAAAATTTTTTTTTTTCCAAAGTAACTAAAAAAATATTTTTTTTTTCCAAAGTAACTAAAAAAAATTTTTTTTTCCCAAAGAAACTAAAAAAATTTTTTTTTTTCCAAAGTAACTAAAAAAATTTTTTTTTTTCCAAAGTAACTAAAAAAATATTTTTTTTTCCAAAGTAACTAAAAAAATATTTTTTTTCCCAAAGAAACTAAAAAAATATTTTTTTTTCCAAAGTAACTAAAAAAATATTTTTTTTTCCAAAGTAACTAAAAAAAAAATTTTTTTTCCAAAGTAACTAAAAAAAAATTTTTTTTTCCAAAGAAACTAAAAAAATATTTTTTTTCCAAAGTAACTAAAAAAATATTTTTTTTCCAAAGTAACTAAAAAAATATTTTTTTTCCAAAGTAACTAAAAAAATATTTTTTTTTCCAAAGTAACTAAAAAAATATTTTTTTTTCCAAAGTAACTAAAAAAATATTTTTTTTTCCAAAGTAACTAAAAAAATATATTTTTTTCCAAAGTAACTAAAAAAATATTTTTTTTTCCAAAGAAACTAAAAAAATATTTTTTTTTCCAAAGTAACTAAAAAAATATTTTTTTTCCCAAAGTAACTAAAAAAATATTTTTTTTTTCCAAAGTAACTAAAAAAATATATTTTTTTTCCAAAGTAACTAAAAAAATAATTTTTTTTCCAAAGTAACTAAAAAAATATTTTTTTTTCCAAAGAAACTAAAAAATATTTTTTTTTTCCAAAGTAACTAAAAAAATATTTTTTTTTCCAAAGTAACTAAAAAAATATTTTTTTTTCCAAAGAAACTAAAAAAAAATTTTTTTTCCAAAGTAACTAAAAAAATAATTTTTTTTCCAAAGTAACTAAAAAAATATTTTTTTTTCCAAAGAAACTAAAAAATATTTTTTTTTTCCAAAGTAACTAAAAAAATATTTTTTTTCCCAAAGTAACTAAAAAAATATTTTTTTTTTCCAAAGAAACTAAAAAAATATTTTTTTTTCCAAAGTAACTAAAAAAATATTTTTTTTTCCAAAGTAACTAAAAAAATATTTTTTTTTCCAAAGTAACTAAAAAAAAATATATTTTTTCCAAAGTAACTAAAAAAATATATTTTTTTTCCAAAGTAACTAAAAAAATATTTTTTTTCCAAAGTAACTAAAAAAATATTTTTTTTTCCAAAGTAACTAAAAAAATATTTTTTTTTCCAAAGTAACTAAAAAAATATTTTTTTTTCCAAAGTAACTAAAAAAATATTTTTTTTTCCAAAGTAACTAAAAAAATATTTTTTTTTCCAAAGTAACTAAAAAAATATATTTTTTTTCCAAAGTAACTAAAAAAATATTTTTTTTTTCCAAAGTAACTAAAAAAATATTTTTTTTTCCAAAGTAACTAAAAAAATAAAATTTTTTCCAAAGTAACTAAAAAAATATTTTTTTTTCCAAAGAAACTAAAAAAATATTTTTTTTCCAAAGTAACTAAAAAAATATTTTTTTTCCAAAGTAACTAAAAAAATATTTTTTTTCCAAAGTAACTAAAAAAATTTTTTTTTTTCCAAAGAAACTAAAAAAATATTTTTTTTTCCAAAGTAACTAAAAAAATATTTTTTTTTCCAAAGTAACTAAAAAAATATATTTTTTTTCCAAAGTAACTAAAAAAATATTTTTTTTTCCAAAGTAACTAAAAAAATATTTTTTTTTCCAAAGTAACTAAAAAAATATTTTTTTTTCCAAAGTAACTAAAAAAATATTTTTTTTTCCAAAGTAACTAAAAAAATATTTTTTTTTCCAAAGTAACTAAAAAAATATTTTTTTTTCCAAAGTAACTAAAAAAAAATTTTTTTTTCCAAAGTAACTAAAAAATTTTTTTTTTTTCAAAAGAAACTAAAAAATTTTTTTTTTTTCCAAAGAAACTAAAAAATTTTTTTTTTTTCCAAAGTAACTAAAAAAAATTTTTTTTCCCAAAGTAACTAAAAAAATTTTTTTTTTCCAAAGTAACTAAAAAAATATTTTTTTTCCAAAGTAACTAAAAAAATATTTTTTTTTCCAAAGTAACTAAAAAAATAATTTTTTTTCCAAAGTAACTAAAAAAATATTTTTTTTTCCAAAGAAACTAAAAAAATATTTTTTTTTCCAAAGTAACTAAAAAAATATTTTTTTTCCCAAAGTAACTAAAAAAATATTTTTTTTTTCCAAAGTAACTAAAAAATTTTTTTTTTTCCCAAAGAAACTAAAAAAATATTTTTTTTTCCAAAGTAACTAAAAAAATATTTTTTTTCCCAAAGAAACTAAAAAAATATTTTTTTTTCCAAAGTAACTAAAAAAAATTTTTTTTTTCCAAAGAAACTAAAAAAATATTTTTTTTTCCAAAGTAACTAAAAAAATATTTTTTTTCCCAAAGTAACTAAAAAAATATTTTTTTTTCCAAAGTAACTAAAAAAATATTTTTTTTTCCAAAGTAACTAAAAAAATATTTTTTTTTCCAAAGTAACTAAAAAAATATTTTTTTTCCAAAGTAACTAAAAAAATATTTTTTTTTCCAAAGTAACTAAAAAAATATTTTTTTTTCCAAAGTAACTAAAAAAATATTTTTTTTTCCAAAGTAACTAAAAAAAAATTTTTTTTTCCAAAGTAACTAAAAAATTTTTTTTTTTTCAAAAGAAACTAAAAAATTTTTTTTTTTTCCAAAGAAACTAAAAAATTTTTTTTTTTTCCAAAGTAACTAAAAAAAATTTTTTTTCCCAAAGTAACTAAAAAAATTTTTTTTTTCCAAAGTAACTAAAAAAATATTTTTTTTCCAAAGTAACTAAAAAAATATTTTTTTTTCCAAAGTAACTAAAAAAATAATTTTTTTTCCAAAGTAACTAAAAAAATATTTTTTTTTCCAAAGAAACTAAAAAAATATTTTTTTTTCCAAAGTAACTAAAAAAATATTTTTTTTCCCAAAGTAACTAAAAAAATATTTTTTTTTTCCAAAGTAACTAAAAAATTTTTTTTTTTCCCAAAGAAACTAAAAAAATATTTTTTTTTCCAAAGTAACTAAAAAAATATTTTTTTTCCCAAAGAAACTAAAAAAATATTTTTTTTTCCAAAGTAACTAAAAAAAATTTTTTTTTTCCAAAGAAACTAAAAAAATATTTTTTTTTCCAAAGTAACTAAAAAAATATTTTTTTTCCCAAAGTAACTAAAAAAATATTTTTTTTTCCAAAGTAACTAAAAAAATATTTTTTTTTCCAAAGTAACTAAAAAAATATTTTTTTTTCCAAAGTAACTAAAAAAATATTTTTTTTCCAAAGTAACTAAAAAAATATTTTTTTTTCCAAAGTAACTAAAAAAATATTTTTTTTTCCAAAGTAACTAAAAAAATATATATTTTTTCCAAAGTAACTAAAAAAATATATTTTTTTTCCAAAGTAACTAAAAAAATAATTTTTTTTCCAAAGTAACTAAAAAAATATTTTTTTTTCCAAAGAAACTAAAAAAATATTTTTTTTCCAAAGTAACTAAAAAAATATTTTTTTTCCAAAGTAACTAAAAAAATATTTTTTTTCCAAAGTAACTAAAAAAATATTTTTTTTTCCAAAGTAACTAAAAAAATATTTTTTTTTCCAAAGTAACTAAAAAAATATTTTTTTTTCCAAAGTAACTAAAAAAATATTTTTTTTTCCAAAGTAACTAAAAAAATATTTTTTTTTTCCAAAGTAACTAAAAAAATATTTTTTTTTCCAAAGTAACTAAAAAAATAAATTTTTTTCCAAAGTAACTAAAAAAATATTTTTTTTTCCAAAGAAACTAAAAAAATATTTTTTTTCCAAAGTAACTAAAAAAATATTTTTTTTCCAAAGTAACTAAAAAAATATTTTTTTTCCAAAGTAACTAAAAAAAATTTTTTTTTTCCAAAGAAACTAAAAAAATATTTTTTTTTCCAAAGTAACTAAAAAAATATTTTTTTTTCCAAAGTAACTAAAAAAATATATTTTTTTTCCAAAGTAACTAAAAAAATATATTTTTTTTCCAAAGTAACTAAAAAAATATATTTTTTTTCCAAAGTAACTAAAAAAATATTTTTTTTTCCAAAGTAACTAAAAAAATATTTTTTTTTCCAAAGTAACTAAAAAAATTTTTTTTTTTCCAAAGTAACTAAAAAAATATTTTTTTTTCCAAAGTAACTAAAAAAATATTTTTTTTTCCAAAGTAACTAAAAAAATATATTTTTTTTCCAAAGTAACTAAAAAAATATATTTTTTTTCCAAAGTAACTAAAAAAATATATTTTTTTTCCAAAGTAACTAAAAAAATATATTTTTTTTCCAAAGTAACTAAAAAAATATATTTTTTTCCAAAGTAACTAAAAAAATATTTTTTTTTCCAAAGTAACTAAAAAAATATTTTTTTTTCCAAAGTAACTAAAAAAATATTTTTTTTTCCAAAGTAACTAAAAAAATAATTTTTTTTCCAAAGTAACTAAAAAAATAATTTTTTTTCCAAAGTAACTAAAAAAATATTTTTTTTTCCAAAGAAACTAAAAAAATATTTTTTTTCCAAAGTAACTAAAAAAATATTTTTTTTCCAAAGAAACTAAAAAAAATATTTTTTTTCCAAAGAAACTAAAAAAATATTTTTTTTTCCAAAGTAACTAAAAAATATTTTTTTTTCCAAAGTAACTAAAAAAATATTTTTTTTTCCAAAGTAACTAAAAAAATATTTTTTTTCCCAAAGTAACTAAAATTTTTTTTTTTTTTCCAAAGTAACTAAAAAAATATTTTTTTTTCCAAAGTAACTAAAAAAATATTTTTTTTTCCAAAGAAACTAAAAAAATATTTTTTTTCCCAAAGAAACTAAAAAAATATTTTTTTTTCCAAAGTAACTAAAGAAATTTTTTTTTTCCAAAGAAACTAAAAAAATATTTTTTTTTCCAAAGTAACTAAAAAAATATATTTTTTTCCAAAGTAACTAAAAAAATATATTTTTTTCCAAAGTAACTAAAAAAATATATTTTTTTCCAAAGTAACTAAAAAAATATTTTTTTTTCCAAAGTAACTAAAAAAATATTTTTTTTTCCAAAGTAACTAAAAAATATTTTTTTTTTCCAAAGAAACTAAAAACATATTTTTTTTTCCAAAGTAACTAAAAAAAATTTTTTTTTCCAAAGTAACTAAAAAAATAAATTTTTTTTCCAAAGTAACTAAAAAAATAATTTTTTTTCCAAAGTAACTAAAAAAATATTTTTTTTTCCAAAGAAACTAAAAAAATATTTTTTTTCCAAAGTAACTAAAAAAATATTTTTTTTCCAAAGTAACTAAAAAAATATTTTTTTTCCAAAGTAACTAAAAAAATATTTTTTTTTCCAAAGTAACTAAAAAAATATTTTTTTTTCCAAAGTAACTAAAAAAATATTTTTTTTTCCAAAGTAACTAAAAAAATATTTTTTTTTCCAAAGTAACTAAAAAAATATTTTTTTTTTCCAAAGTAACTAAAAAAATATTTTTTTTTCCAAAGTAACTAAAAAAATAAATTTTTTTCCAAAGTAACTAAAAAAATATTTTTTTTTCCAAAGAAACTAAAAAAATATTTTTTTTCCAAAGTAATTAAAAAAATATTTTTTTTCCAAAGTAACTAAAAAAATATTTTTTTTCCAAAGTAACTAAAAAAAATTTTTTTTTTCCAAAGAAACTAAAAAAATATTTTTTTTTCCAAAGTAACTAAAAAAATATTTTTTTTTCCAAAGTAACTAAAAAAATATATTTTTTTTCCAAAGTAACTAAAAAAATATATTTTTTTTCCAAAGTAACTAAAAAAATATATTTTTTTTCCAAAGTAACTAAAAAAATATTTTTTTTTCCAAAGTAACTAAAAAAATATTTTTTTTTCCAAAGTAACTAAAAAAATATTTTTTTTTCCAAAGTAACTAAAAAAATATTTTTTTTTCCAAAGTAACTAAAAAAATATTTTTTTTTCCAAAGTAACTAAAAAAATATATTTTTTTTCCAAAGTAACTAAAAAAATATATTTTTTTTCCAAAGTAACTAAAAAAATATATTTTTTTTCCAAAGTAACTAAAAAAATATATTTTTTTTCCAAAGTAACTAAAAAAATATATTTTTTTCCAAAGTAACTAAAAAAATATTTTTTTTTCCAAAGTAACTAAAAAAATATTTTTTTTTCCAAAGTAACTAAAAAAATATTTTTTTTTCCAAAGTAACTAAAAAAATAATTTTTTTTCCAAAGTAACTAAAAAAATAATTTTTTTTCCAAAGTAACTAAAAAAATATTTTTTTTTCCAAAGAAACTAAAAAAATATTTTTTTTCCAAAGTAACTAAAAAAATATTTTTTTTCCAAAGAAACTAAAAAAAATATTTTTTTTCCAAAGAAACTAAAAAAATATTTTTTTTTCCAAAGTAACTAAAAAATATTTTTTTTTCCAAAGTAACTAAAAAAATATTTTTTTTTCCAAAGTAACTAAAAAAATATTTTTTTTCCCAAAGTAACTAAAATTTTTTTTTTTTTTCCAAAGTAACTAAAAAAATATTTTTTTTTCCAAAGTAACTAAAAAAATATTTTTTTTTCCAAAGTAACTAAAAAAATATTTTTTTTCCCAAAGAAACTAAAAAAATATTTTTTTTTCCAAAGTAACTAAAGAAATTTTTTTTTTTCCAAAGAAACTAAAAAAATATTTTTTTTTCCAAAGTAACTAAAAAAATATTTTTTTTTCCAAAGTAACTAAAAAAATATATTTTTTTCCAAAGTAACTAAAAAAATATATTTTTTTCCAAAGTAACTAAAAAAATATTTTTTTTTCCAAAGTAACTAAAAAAATATTTTTTTTTCCAAAGTAACTAAAAAATATTTTTTTTTTCCAAAGAAACTAAAAACATATTTTTTTTTCCAAAGTAACTAAAAAAAATTTTTTTTTCCAAAGAAACTAAAAAAATATTTTTTTTTTCCAAAGTAACTAAAAAAAATTTTTTTTTCCCAAAGAAACTAAAAAAATATTTTTTTTTCCAAAGTAACTAAAAAAATATTTTTTTTTCCAAAGTAACTAAAAAAATATTTTTTTTTCCAAAGTAACTAAAAAATTTTTTTTTTTCCCAAAGAAACTAAAAAAATATTTTTTTTTCCAAAGTAACTAAAAAAAATTTTTTTTTTCCAAAGAAACTAAAAAAATATTTTTTTTTCCAAAGTAACTAAAAAAATATATTTTTTTCCAAAGTAACTAAAAAAATATATTTTTTTCCAAAGTAACTAAAAAAATATTTTTTTTTCCAAAGTAACTAAAAAAATATTTTTTTTCCAAAGTAACTAAAAAAATATTTTTTTTCCAAAGTAACTAAAAAAATATATTTTTTTCCAAAGTAACTAAAAAAATATATTTTTTTCCAAAGTAACTAAAAAAATATATTTTTTTTCCAAAGTAACTAAAAAAATATTTTTTTTTCCAAAGTAACTAAAAAAATATTTTTTTTTCCAAAGTAACTAAAAAAATATTTTTTTTTCCAAAGTAACTAAAAAAATATTTTTTTTTCCAAAGTAACTAAAAAAATATTTTTTTTCCCAAAGAAACTAAAAAAATATTTTTTTTTCCAAAGTAACTAAAAAAATTTTTTATTTTCCAAAGAAACTAAAAAAATATTTTTTTTTCCAAAGTAACTAAAAAAATATTTTTTTTTCCAAAGTAACTAAAAAAATATTTTTTTTTCCAAAGTAACTAAAAAAATATTTTTTTTTCCAAAGTAACTAAAAAAATATTTTTTTTTCCAAAGTAACTAAAAAATTTATTTTTTTTCAAAAGAAACTAAAATTTTTTTTTTTTTTCCAAAGAAACTAAAAAAAAATTTTTTTTTCCAAAGTAACTAAAAAAAATTTTTTTTCCCAAAGTAACTAAAAAAAATTTTTTTTTCCAAAGTAACTAAAAAAATTTTTTTTTTTCCAAAGAAACTAAAAAAATATTTTTTTTTCCAAAGTAACTAAAAAAATATTTTTTTTTCCAAAGTAACTAAAAAAATATATTTTTTTTCCAAAGTAACTAAAAAAATATTTTTTTTTCCAAAGTAACTAAAAAAATAAAATTTTTTCCAAAGTAACTAAAAAAATATTTTTTTTTCCAAAGAAACTAAAAAAATATTTTTTTTCCAAAGTAACTAAAAAAATATTTTTTTTCCAAAGTAACTAAAAAAATATTTTTTTTCCAAAGTAACTAAAAAAATTTTTTTTTTTCCAAAGAAACTAAAAAAATATTTTTTTTTCCAAAGTAACTAAAAAAATATTTTTTTTTCCAAAGTAACTAAAAAAATATATTTTTTTTCCAAAGTAACTAAAAAAATATTTTTTTTTCCAAAGTAACTAAAAAAATATTTTTTTTTCCAAAGTAACTAAAAAAATATTTTTTTTTCCAAAGTAACTAAAAAAATATTTTTTTTTCCAAAGTAACTAAAAAAATATTTTTTTTTCCAAAGTAACTAAAAAAATATTTTTTTTTCCAAAGTAACTAAAAAAAAATTTTTTTTTCCAAAGTAACTAAAAAATTTTTTTTTTTTCAAAAGAAACTAAAAAATTTTTTTTTTTTCCAAAGAAACTAAAAAATTTTTTTTTTTTCCAAAGTAACTAAAAAAAATTTTTTTTCCCAAAGTAACTAAAAAAATTTTTTTTTTCCAAAGTAACTAAAAAAATATTTTTTTTCCAAAGTAACTAAAAAAATATTTTTTTTTCCAAAGTAACTAAAAAAATAATTTTTTTTCCAAAGTAACTAAAAAAATATTTTTTTTTCCAAAGAAACTAAAAAAATATTTTTTTTTCCAAAGTAACTAAAAAAATATTTTTTTTCCCAAAGTAACTAAAAAAATATTTTTTTTTTCCAAAGTAACTAAAAAATTTTTTTTTTTCCCAAAGAAACTAAAAAAATATTTTTTTTTCCAAAGTAACTAAAAAAATATTTTTTTTCCCAAAGAAACTAAAAAAATATTTTTTTTTCCAAAGTAACTAAAAAAAATTTTTTTTTTCCAAAGAAACTAAAAAAATATTTTTTTTTCCAAAGTAACTAAAAAAATATTTTTTTTCCCAAAGTAACTAAAAAAATATTTTTTTTTCCAAAGTAACTAAAAAAATATTTTTTTTTCCAAAGTAACTAAAAAAATATTTTTTTTTCCAAAGTAACTAAAAAAATATTTTTTTTCCAAAGTAACTAAAAAAATATTTTTTTTTTCCAAAGTAACTAAAAAAATATTTTTTTTTCCAAAGTAACTAAAAAAATATTTTTTTTTCCAAAGTAACTAAAAAAAAATTTTTTTTTCCAAAGTAACTAAAAAATTTTTTTTTTTTCAAAAGAAACTAAAAAATTTTTTTTTTTCCAAAGAAACTAAAAAATTTTTTTTTTTTCCAAAGTAACTAAAAAAAATTTTTTTTCCCAAAGTAACTAAAAAAATTTTTTTTTCCAAAGTAACTAAAAAAATATTTTTTTTCCAAAGTAACTAAAAAAATATTTTTTTTTCCAAAGTAACTAAAAAAATAATTTTTTTTCCAAAGTAACTAAAAAAATATTTTTTTTTCCAAAGAAACTAAAAAAATATTTTTTTTTCCAAAGTAACTAAAAAAATATTTTTTTTCCCAAAGTAACTAAAAAAATATTTTTTTTTTCCAAAGTAACTAAAAAATTTTTTTTTTTCCCAAAGAAACTAAAAAAATATTTTTTTTTCCAAAGTAACTAAAAAAATATTTTTTTTCCCAAAGAAACTAAAAAAATATTTTTTTTTCCAAAGTAACTAAAAAAAATTTTTTTTTTCCAAAGAAACTAAAAAAATATTTTTTTTTCCAAAGTAACTAAAAAAATATTTTTTTTTCCCAAAGTAACTAAAAAAATATTTTTTTTTTCCAAAGTAACTAAAAAAATATTTTTTTTCCAAAGTAACTAAAAAAAATATTTTTTTTTCCAAAGTAACTAAAAAAATATTTTTTTTCCAAAGTAACTAAAAAAATATTTTTTTTTCCAAAGTAACTAAAAAAATATTTTTTTTTCCAAAGT